>NW_021835955.1:5000-72500 GCF_006345805.1 Octopus sinensis | reverse complement strand
ACTGTGGGAGACGAACATAGACACAAAGATGCACACACAAAACACATGCATGTACATGCATGCACATGCACGCCCACGTGCACACACACAGACACACACGATAGGCTTTTTGCAGTCTCTGTCTGCCAAATCCACTCAAGCTTTTGGAGAAAGTGCTTGAGCAATATATGACACAGTGGGACTGAACCCAGAACCACGAGGTTGGGAATCAAACATCTTACCATGCTGCTGTGTTTGTGCCTAAATATATATATATATATATATATATATATATAACTATAAATTATGTATGGTATTTATTCCCATGCTGGCCACTTGATAAGATCGATATTTAAATATCGATATTATCCTTATTTATAAATTTATATATATGTATATATATATATATACATAGTTATAAGCATGTATGCATGCACAAGCATGTGCATACACACTCATACACTCCATATCATATAAAATTCCCTTTAACACTTCATATAAACTGGCTAACAACTCAGATTATTTGAACTTATCAATGTTCATCTCATGGCCTTTTCCTTCTATCATTTTCTCTGACGGCTTACCTCCTCCCCATAAGTTTAATCTAAATCCCCACTGCATTCATTAAACCTCATGACCTTAGACTCCACCACAGGAGATTGCTACACCTCAAGGATTCCTGGTCAATTGGACTAACTTTCAAAATGCACCCACCCAGACCACTTTGAGGAGTTGTATGATTTGTGCTGAGATGATCAAACAAAATTAACATATTTTGCCACTTTAAAAAAAAAAAACAAATATTTACTCATCTGCTGTTAATGAAATTTTTCTAAAATATATGTCAATTTGCACACACACATGCGTGATACCACACCCACATATATATATATACAGTAGTGGCCAAAAGTTTGGAACAGCATCATCATCATCTCCGTTTAATGTCAGTTTTCCATGCTAGCAATGGTTGGATGGTTCGACCAGGGTCTTGGAAGCTAGGAGGCTGCACCAAACTCCAGTCTGATCTGGCAGTGTTTCTACAGCTGGATGCCCTTCCTAACGCCAACCACTCCGTAAGTGTAGTGGGTGCTTTTTACATGCCACCGGCACAGGTTGGTGCTTTTTTACGTGGCACAGGCACGGAAGCTAGTCAAGGTGGCACTGGCATCGGTCACGTTCGGATGGTGCTTTTTGCGTGCCACCGGCACAGGTATCACAGCTACAATTTCCATTTGATTTTTATTTGATATAAAAATTCTAACATAAAATGTAATACATAATTCTAATAAAAAATTTTCAGATTATGTTCTAAACTATTGGCCACAACCATATAGATATAAAGTAATCTTATCATGCCAAGTATAGAAAATGGTTGTGAAACAAATGAACCATGAAGAAAACAAATAGAACATCAAATAATGAATAAAAGCATTTAGTTTAATACTGTAAATAGGAGATGTTTACAGTGTTCTTCAGCAAGGAAAAGCAAAAGAGAAAAAGGGAATGAAAAATAAATTTTAAAGAGTAAAGAGAGTGGCAAAATGGTAAAAGCCATGTATATAGTTCCATATTTACCCAGTTGAGAGTCACCTGGTGTCAAATCATGCTGGAGTTAGCTTAAAAACAATTCCTGATCAATAAATGGTATGATTAACATCTAACATACCCAGCTTTTGAAATAAGGAATTATTATTGGAAAAACTTCCAAGTAGAAGTATTCATCAAAATATTTTGTATAAGAGACATTTATCAAGATTAATTTAATGGGGTTTGGAATCACCAGACATTTTATGGATTTAGAAAGAAATATAGATATATTTCACCAGCTTGAAAGGAAAAAAAATGAATATACATATATATGCAGCAGATTGTATTTTTACATGCTGGGGGGTTGAACATTTCATAATTTTTAGATTTTCTTTCCCATATATTCTTTACCATTTATTAAGATGAATGCATTTTCTGTGACAGTAAAAGCATTATGTAACAAAGACAAAGGAGAAAGATCTTCATGCAAGTACCAACAACGGATTTCTTTTAAGCCATTCAATTTAACTATCTTAATAATTTGGTAAGAAATTCTTTTATGCTTTCTTTACAAATCAGACATATTATTTTCTTTACCTTTTCTTCAAATGAAGACCATTCATCTGGAGTAGACTGAACTTGCATGATATATTCATTTGTTGCAATTGTTTAATCCTAAGTCAGATCTGAGTAATTAAACCATTTTTTTCTTAAGTGAGAACCTTATTATCTAATCTCTCCAATCATTTTTAGGACTGCAAAGTAAGATTTTTGGAAGATTTGGCTGCTATCTTTAACAGGTTGTGTGACCATCAAGAGCAAGCATGGACAACCTTTCTTGTGAAGCTGGCTACATGAGTCATAGATCACACCACTAAAAATATTCACTACTGAAACAAATTTTCAATCAGGTATGCTATTCAGGAAGTCCCATAGTCCAAATGTGACCCTAGGGTTCCAATTTGTCCATGACTGATCTAGAATTTCCCTATATACATTTGTATATGCAATACACATTTGTATGTAGTAGTTACCTAAATTTCTATGACTATGTTTAAATGATATACTAGCATAAAATGCTCTTGAGACCAGCAAAGTCCTATATTTTAATTTAATAAGTATATTGCTTAAAGTGTGCAATTTATATTAGAAATATAATTTTCTGAATAATGAAGCAACAAATGTCATAATCTAGAGAGTGATAGAACAGTCTTGAAGAATTGAACATTGCACCGTAAACTTGTGAAATACTCATTAACTGTATGGTGCATCTGCTGCATAGAATAGCGAATCGTGTTACACCATATACTTATTTGTAATTAGATTGACTGAAAATTAAGTCTGTTTGCCACAGACTAAAATGCAAAAGTGGAATGACAAATGTTTACATGTTAGACTAACATGCTATCAACTTGACCAGTTTTTATAATGAAGCATGTGCATATATGTATGTGTGTAAATATATCAGTATATGTATATCATTATATATACATATATATATATATATATATATATATATATATATATATATATATATATATATATATATATATACGTGTGTGTGTGTAAGGTAACAAGCTGACAGAATCATTAGCATGTCTGGCAAAATGTTTATTGGGATTTCGTCTGTCTTTATGTTCTGAGTTCAAATTTTTCTGAGGGAGGTCGATGTAATCAACTCACCCATTCCCTTGAAATAGATGACCTTGCGCCAAAATTTGAAACTAATATATACAGGTGTATGTGTTTCCATGTACGTACATATGTGTGTGTGTGTGTGTTTGGTTGGCAGAAGTTACAGAATAACTCAAGATCTGAGCATATTGTGCATTGACAATTATCAGTGTAAGAAACTGGCGTCACTTGAGTCACTCTGTAACTTCTGCTGATTATTGTTAATAATTATATATATTTATATAAATGCACACACACAGACACACATATATTCTGCTGAGTGGTTGGTGTTAGGAAGGACATCCAGCTGTAAAAATCTTGCCAAAACAGTCACAGAAGTCTGGTGCAGGCTTCAGCCTGGCTGGCTCTTGTGGTACTAGTATGGAAAATGGACGTTAAAAGATGATGATGATGACATATATATATATATATATATATATATATATATATACATACATATTAATGACTTGTAGGGATGCAGTATTTTGTTATGTAAACATAATATGCTATAAAGTATATTAAATGATTTTTAAAAATCAACATTATATTCTACTGTGTTAGCAGTGCACTTTACATCACTACAGATATTCAACAGAAATTATAGCCAGCACTGATTTTTGTTTCAATGTTTCATATCCACGACATCAGATCTAAACAAACAATATAATAAAAGATCCTGTTTTCATTTTCGATCTCATTGTTTGTTTACATCTGGCATCTCGGATGCAAAACAACATATCAAAAATCAGCACAGGCTATAACTTCTGTAGAAAGTGAAATATATATATAATACAATAGACAGAAAAATGATGAAGAGATGAGGTAGAACAATAGATGTAGACTTGACAGGAACATACGGATAAGGTATTGAGTTATGTGCTTACACAATACATTTTCAGTTTCCATCTCTATCAACATTTTAATATCAGTTTCTCCATCCTAGTATGGATGGGCAAGTCTTTTGAAACCTTGCATCTCTCCAGTCATCTCAAACTTTGTCATCTCTTTAATGAGGCTCAAAATCCTGAGATCAATCTTCACCACATATTCTGAAGTCACTGTCTTCCTTAAATTCCAACCACATAAGTGATAAGCACTTTTTTTAAACAACTGTGCTCATCTATGTATATATCATATACATCTAACAATGCATTTTCCTCTCTTGCACACTACATGTAACTCCTCTTATGCTCAGATTTCTCTTAACACATTTTTAGTCTGTCAATCATGCATATTGGCATTGCACATTCAATAGAGCAGGCTCACTTAATTTCTTCCTAGTTTTTGCAGGTCCTCTGTACTCAGTGCTCAACTGTATAGCAATGTGGTTTGTACACAAGCAACATACAGTCTGCCCTTCTCTCTCAAGAAGACCTCATTGTCAACATTTTTCGACATGTTCATAACTTGGCTACTATCCTTTCAGGACATCCTTTTCTATGGCTAACTACATCATCTAGGTTTCAGAAGCTATCAACTACTTTTAGGAATCCTCCCAAGCATTTGAGAGAATCTATTTCCATATGCTATTTGTTTTTATTGCTCCTGTGCATTTGGCATATATAAAGTCTGCTTTCTCTGTTAATCTGCTCACAATTCCACTGTACCTCTTGTGAGTCCATAGTTTGCAGAAGATGCAACATGAGGAATTCATCTCTACTCATTTTCTACATACTGAGAAAGGTAATTTTCCTTTATAACTTTCTCCCAGCTGATAGCACCTCTGTACATGGCTAGTATTACACTCAAAGGCCATTCATCTACATTTTGCTTCCTCAGCAACAATCAAGTTAAGGAGTGAGAGACCCCTTCCTGAAGGTTTATTCACAGGTCAACTAATACCAGGTACCGCAACTTAATCCTGGTTCGTGTGTTTCTCATGCAGTTGCTTTAATAGGAAGATGCAATCAGTAATATTTCTTCCTGGCACAGAACTGAACTGCATCACATCTTCACTACTCTCTTCCATATCAATTGAGCTATAACTGTTTCCATTCATCTCACAGTCTGGTACAGTAATTTAACACAGACACAGACACACACAGACAACCACACACACACACACAGTGGGAGCCGCTTACAACAATCACAGTTAATATTAACTGTTATTGCTATAAAATGGTTATTGTTATCAACAAGGCTCTGTATCAAAGAGACTGCTCTAAGTAGCTTACACTCTGCATGTTGATGTATATGTGTGAGCATACGTGTATAAATGTATATATACATACATACGCACACACATACATATAAATGTACACATACACATATGTGCATGCATGTGTGTGTGTATGCATGTGTAAACACAAAAACGTGTGCATATGCATCTGTAAGCTTGTAATTGTATCAATATTTTTATAACACAGTAAAGCTATTAGTAGATTTCTTTGTGGATACAGCTATTCATTTATCTCAATATTACAACAACCAATATATACTTTGGGAGGTGAATTTACTTAATTCCGAATGCAATTCTTTCTCCAAATTGATATAGATCCAAATATAAGTCAACCATAAACAGCTGCAATGGAATATTTTTCAACTCAGGATACTCATGAGCATATATATATTGCAATATATAAAGAGAAGAAAAAAAATTATAATATATGTACTTCAGTGTGACATATCATTGAATCCAGAAACCAACATTGTAAAACATTATAGAGGCCAACAACATTTCACTTAAAACTAGTCAAGCAAATATTTATGAAGTTAAATTTCTATGTAAAGGCTGTAGACAGATACAAACAAATTTGTTTGAGGTGCAGACACTAGTTCTGCAAGGGTGCTTTCTTTCTCCATAGCACTTTGTACAGAACATTGACTGGGTGTTAAAACAGACAACAAAAAGGAAAAAAAAAAAGTTGACAAAATTTAGCTAATTTTGATATTACTGATAATAAGAATTATGACAACGACCAGAAAGCTTACAGTTAGAAGCATTATATAAAGTAATAGTCATACCTTGGGTAGGAGTCTAGTCCTGCAAACCTTAAATAGACCAACACATGGTAAGTGGAATTTACCTGTTGGATACTATGCTGAAACCTGTCATATAAATATCGGTATCTATTTGTCTGTCTGTCTATATATATATATATATATATATATAAAGTTAATCCAAACAGGAAAACACAAAAAAAAACACAACAACATGAGGACGTGGAACAAATATAGTATTATTGGACGCTCAGGAAAGGAAGAAGGAGGGTTTAACGTTTCGAGCGGAGCTCTTCGTCGGAAACATAGAAGGAAAGATCCAGAGAAGGGAAGACAGAGGAAAAAAATTGCCAATGGTACACACGAGGTCATATCACCATGATCACAGTAACCGACCAGGCAATCAGATGCTGCTACACATCGCTGGTCACAATGTGCTTTGCATTGTTTTAGCCTTCAAATGACGCCACCCCACTTACTAAGGGAGCAGGCCAATAGAAGAAAAAATGAGAGAAAGTTGTGGCAAAAGAGTACAAGCAGGGATCACCACCACCACCCCTGCCAGAGCCTCATGGAGGTTTAGGTATTTTCACTCAATAAACATTCACAACGCCCGGTCTAGGAATCGAAACCGCGATCCTATGACCACGAGTCCGCTGCCCTAACCATTGGGCCATTGCGCCTCCACATATATCTATCTATACCTATCTATCTATCTATCTATCTATATATATATATATATATATATATATATATATATATATATATATATATATATATATATATATATATAATATATATATATATATATGTATGTATGTATACATATACAGAGATAGATATAGATATATATCCAAGTTTGCATGACTGTATATAGAAGAATATATCAATCAATGAAATTCTAACGAAGTCTGATTTCCCTGTTTTATTATTTGCAATTTTTACAATTTTACAATATTGAAATAAACTAGTACTTTCATGCATTACGCAGTCATCAGGTTTATGTAGTGACAATCATGTTCCACACTTGACTCTGGAACTCGACTGTCACTACATAAACCTGTGTAATGTGAAAAAGGCGGCGAGCTGGCAGAAATGTTAGCATGTCAGGCAAAATGCTTAGCAGTATTTCATCTGTCTTTACATTCTGAGTTCAAATTCCATTGAGGTCGACTTTGCCTTTCATACTTTCAGGGTCGATAAATTAAGTTCCAGTTTTAATCGACGGGCCCTCTCCTGCAAAAAATTTAAGGCCTTGTGCCTAGAGTTAAAAAGCTTATGTATTCTCTTACTTGTTTCAATCATTTGACTACAGCAATGCAGGAGTACTGTTTTGAAGGACTTTTAGTTGAATGAATAGACCTCTGTACATATTTCTTTTTAAAACCTGGTATTTATTCTGTCAGTTCTTTTTTGCTGAACCACTAAGTTACAGAGACATAAACACAACAGTACTTGTTGTCAAGCAGTGATGAGGAGGACAAACACAGACACAATGACTCACATGCATAGATATACACATATATATATATGATTAGCTTCTTTCAGTTTCCGTTTACCAAATCCACTCACAAGGCTTTGGTTGGCCCAAGGCTATAACTAGAATACATTTACCCAAGGTGCTATATGGTGAGACTCAACCCAGAACCATGTGGTTGGAAAGCAAGCTTCTTATCAAGCAGCCACGCCTACACCTATGTGTTTTTTTTCTTTGCTATTGCTTTTTGAGATGGTTAAAATGTGTATGATTTGAGGAAAATTAGCTGCTATTTCTAACAGATTGGACAATAGCCATGTAGACTGCCAGTGTGTAATGTGTTTGCTTCTGTTCAGCAGATCTTATGTGTATGTGCTTGAGATTAACATTACAAACTTTTATTATTTACCCTCAGGGTTTCAATACATTTATCCATTACACTACACAAGTAATATACAAATATGTCGATATTAAATATTTATACCGAATTTCTTTAAAAGCAGTGATATGGCTTGAACTAAATACAAGATTTAGTGTTTATATTATAAGTACATTTTCCATGAGAGCCATCATCTTTTAATGGTCATTTTTCCATACTTGCATGGGTCAGATGGAGTTTACTGAAGCAGATTTTTCTGTAGTTGGATGCTCTTCCTGTTGCCAACATGCCCCTATATTCAAGCAAAGTAATATTTCTCCATGGCTGGACATGTTTTTGTAGAAGATTGAAAACGAATGACACTATTTGTATGATCATGAGACTCGTTTACAACAATCGTGGAACGTCAAGACAAGGAAACAGAAGCACAGAAGACAAGGAGACATGCTCACATACACTCAGACACATACACACATTAGCATATATATATATATATATATCATCGTTTAACGTCCGTTCTCCATGCTAGCATGGGTTGGACGGTTCGACCGGGGATCTGGGAAGCCAGAAGGCTGCACCAGGCTCCGGTCTTATCTGGCAATGTTTCTACAGCTGGATGCCCTTCCTAATGCCAACAACTCCGTGAGTGTAGTGGGTGCTTTTTACGTGCCACCTGCACTGGTGCCAGGTGAGGCTGGCATCGGCCACGGTCGGATTGGTGCATTTTACGTGCCACCGGCACGGAAGCCAGTCGAGGCGGCACTGGCTTTGGCCACGATTTGGATGGTGCATTTTACGTGCCACCGACATATATATATATATATATATATATATATATATATATATATATATATATATATATATATATATATATATATATATATATGTATATATATATATATATATATATATATATATATATATATATATATATATATATATATGTGTATATATATATATATATATATATATATATATATATATATATATATATATATATATATATATATATATATATATATATATATATATATATATATATATATATATATATATATATAGTGGGGGCACATGGCCTAGTGGTTAGAGCAGTGGACTCGCGGTCAAGGGATCGCGGGTTCGAATCTCAGACCAGGCAATGTGTGTTTATGAGTGAAACACCTAAGCTCTACGCTGCTCTGGCAGAAGGTAATGGCCAAACTTCTGCTGACTTTTTCACCACAATGTTCTCTCACTTTTTCCTCCTGCATCTTGCAACTCACCTGCAACGGACCAGCATCTTGTCCAGGTGGGGAACCTATATGCCAAGGAAACCGGCCCTTATGAGCCAGGTATGGCTTGAGAAGGAACAAACATATATATATATATATATATATATATATATATATATATATATATATAAAACATATGGTATAATTATAAACAGGGCAAATTTTAGTCATTTCTCTGCAAACTGATAAAAAATGATGCACAACCTTAAATTTCAAACCTTATTGCATTCTCATCAGAGGTGTTCACATCATTCTGACAATCTCCAGAGAAACAAGCAAACAAAGAGTTTATATACTCAACAAATGCAGCAGTTACTCTATGAAGGAGTACCTAATTTGCATACCAAAAGTGTTTAACACCCTATAAAAACCTATAAAACCAGGGATCCTAGTCCATACAATATCAAGGTATGATATAATAAAATGATGAACAACTTTAATCGATTTTTGAACCTTACTGGTTTCTCATCAGGTGCCCTGCAGTGGGATTGATACCTAAACCCTGAGGTCCAGAAGCAAACATTTTAACAATACAGCCATGGGGTGGGTGTAGTACCATGGTATAAGGGTACTATAAATTATTCCCACAGACATCTGATGAAGGAGTCTTATGTTTGCTACTGGAGATTTTAAGATAGTTTTGTCTCCAAAATTGAGATGTGAATTATAAATGGATTTATGGAGGACTATTTTATTTTCTGTAGATTTCACAATTATTCTTCAGTTTCAAAAGAAATCTTATCTAATATTGCTAAGCTACCCAATGCCATTTAAATTGACCTTTCTGTTCTGTTCAACTCAACATTCTTCTGTTGCCAACTGCGGTTACTCACCACAAGAAAAACTGTCTGCTGTTCTAATGGTGCTCCCTCACTAAATATACTGTCATTCTTTGCTTTATTATTTTACTAGCAGTAATACCTATCATTGATTGAGTAATTACTTTTACTCTTTCTCAGGAACCACATTCAGAGTGTTATTATATATATAGAGAGAGATTTGCTTCTCCTGTATGTGTGCATTTCATAAGAAAAATCATGTAATAATTGAAGTAGAAAAAAGATCAATTTCATATACGAACTTCAATTTGTTTATTACAGGACAATAATAAATGAATTGCTTGTATTATTTTATATATTAATACAGTAATGACAATTATATAATATACAAGGCTTTAGTTGGCATGGAGCTGTAATGAAAGAGAATTGCCCAATGTGCTGTACAGTGAGACTGAACCCATGGCAACATGGTTGGAAAGCAAGCTTCCCAACCACACAGCCATACCTATAAAGGAGAGATACATTTTGGATAATATATTCCCTGATACAAAATGCTTAACAAAAGGATGGGATGTTTATAGTGAGAAGATCTTTGATTTTAATATTTACTCAAGCAATGCAACAACTAAAAATGTTACACCATACAGGGTGTTCCAGAATCAACTATCTGTTTCAATGAAATTGAGCAAATTTTAAATAAAACTGACAGAATTTTATGTTTATTACCAAAGCAAGTAGATTTATAAATCGTACGTCAAACTTTTATTGAAAATTTTTAACATGTCTGTATCCCTGCATACTTTAAATATCCCCTTTGCATTGTGAAACACATTTTGAAGCATTTTAGGAGTTAGCTCTTGCACTGCTAACTGAATGTGTTCTTTAAGCTCAGCTAAATGATTGCTGTATCTTGGGGATATAGGTAAGAAAATGATTGCTGCCAAATTGAAAAAAAGCTGCCATGGACAAATTAAAGGGGTCCAATAGGAATGAAAATAAAATTATAAACAAATTCAAATTTATATGCTTTTAACACTTATTAAACATGATAAACTTAAATAAAAGTGAATTTTTTAAAAATTGCATCCGATTTGACTCCAATCATCATTATTTCTGGGATACCCTGTATTTACTCGTCCAACTAAATGGGGGAGGGAATACAGGGGAAGGGGATAATTGCAGGTAGCAAGTGTAGCTTCCAAAAGTGGTCATGCGGTGAAATTCAAATGGCTGTGAGCCACAACAGCAGTTTGTTTCTTTGTATGAACATTTTGCATGGATGACATACAAAGCAGACTTTCTGGCAGACCATGCTGCATTGTGCAGGATTGGAAACATGAAACATCACCCGGGAACTTCTGAAAAATGAATGAATTGATTTGTTGCGCCTTTAACCAGCCACACACATATGCACATGGCCCAGTGGTGTGCGGGATGGTAGCATGAAGCTTCAACAGGGCACTGACAAAAATTTTTAATGTTCTCATTTCCTCTGACAAATTGGACAAAAAGGTTTCCATGAAATATTATACACTACTTACACTGCATAAGTAGTGTTAATATTTCATCGTTGGTAAATGGCCTAAACAAAGATAAAACCCACTGCAGTATACTCAAATATTATTAATCTGCATTTTGGGTGTGGGGGACATATAGTTGGTGTCAGAAATTTGTTTTAGCCAACAGCAATTCGAGGAGCCTGATTAATGTTCGTTGCAAAATTGGAGGAAAGTGACTGAATACTCTTCAAGTTACAGGCCTTAACACTGCAAAAATGCTTAAAGAATGCTGTTTATCTGCCCCTGGGCCCACATTAGACAAAAAGCTGAAATTGTTTTGGCCCATGACACTCCATGGGTCCTAAGTAATGAGGGGTAAAATTTCATTAAAGTCAGTTGGGTGGATATTGAGTTTTAAAGACATGATACACACACAGACAGACATATATCCTGTGTTTTATATATATATAGGTATTCAACGAGATCTTTACTCTGTTCAGTATTCTAAGCTCAAAACTGGAGGAGAGGTCAACTCATTTTCTTTTCCTTTGTGTACATTTCTTAATCATGAATTGGTCAGAGGTGGAAGATTAGTACCATTTACCTTTGCTAATACATCTATTTGCTGGCGACATTGAAGTGTTTGATGATATGTATATGTTGATACCTGCACGAAAAACATGAAATGTGTGAGAGAGGTTTCTTGAAGGTTTTAGATCTAAGGAGGAAAGATTACGAAATGTGCTAATCTCGGACCTTACTTGAGGGAAAAATAAAGAAGAATGTTATATACGCAGACAACTCTATTTGGGGGAAAAAGTAAAGAGAAATATTGTATACTCAGACAACTTTATGTCTTCAATTCTTTCATAATATCAGTGATTGTAGTACTGATAAAATAAATAGGAAGTATAATGTTTCTTCTGAACCGTCTTCCAATGTTTTATTCATTATAAATATGTTTCCATTGGAGAAGTATAGTTAAAGAAGAATCCTTATAAAATAACAGAAAGAACATGTAGTGTTTGGCAAGAACAATATAAGTAAATAAAGCATTGAATTCAGCTTCGCATGTACTATCAGTTACAGGGCAGTGCATCTATGAAGGGTGTTTCAAAGGCTTTGAGCACAACATACTTAATGACATGACAACAGGGAAAGAATACTTCAGTAGTTTTTAGACAAATGCTTTTATTTTATTTTGTTGACTTTTATTTTGCTAACTTCTATACAGTTTATGTACTTCTTGCACAGCTGCTCAATGCCATTTAAATAGTGCTTTTTGTCCTGTTCAACCAACCATTATTCTGTTGCCAACTGCAGTTACTCATCACAGGAAAACTGCCTGCCCTCCCTCCAAACGGTGCTCCAAATCTGGAAGCAGGTGGATATCACATAAAGCAAAGTCTGATAAATAGACCTGGTATGATAACTTTTCACATGTGACCTGTCAGCACTCAGAATTCCATGGCACTTTGTCTTGATATAATTACACAAGATACCTATAGTAACTCTGTTACCTGTGACTGATGCCTTGTGTCACATGTAGTTAACCCTACACCACAAGTTCATAGAAAATTGCAACATGTTCTGTTCTACATTAGGCCTAACTGTGAATTTCTTTGGTGTTAAAGAATTGTTGTTTTTCCGGTGCTTGGATTCTTCTTTCATCATAGAGTCATGGTGATGGATCTATGTTTCATCACTCCCCCTACCCACATTACAGACTGCAACCTAAACAGAACCCAGTTCTCTCACATGAGCATGAGATTTTTATCAGAACATTGAACTCTGCTGTATTTTATTTCCAGTATCAGTATTCATGGCACCCAATGAACAAATACCTTTCATGTGTTCAAACAATCATAAATGATTTAGTCAATCATTGCCAAACCATGTCCCATGATGTGAAGTGTCTCACGCACCATCATTTATTGATCTTCCTTTATAAAACACTCAACAGCAGTGAACTTTTCCTCAAAAGTTACTTCTACAGGCCATCCTGACTGTGATTTGAAACCATGTAATCTCTATTGGCAGTCCAATGTGTGACCATTGCATATGAAGTACAGTCCTCATGGTACATATTTATATGCAATCATAGATTTTCTACAAAGCAATCATCTCCAGAGTCGAAAATCCAATAACAGTAATTTCTCAATTTCTGATTCTGATATTTGTTGGTCATCATCAATTACTTAAATTTTCTATTGCTTCTGAAGTGGAAATCCCAATATAAGTAAATAATGTAATAAGTCAATCAAATAAAACAATAATTTGGGATCACTGTCAAAGGGATCATATTCAGGTTCAAAACTTCTGGAACACATCACACAGTGTTTGTTGAGAACATAGTAAATAGAGTAAATAGAGTGCTGAGTTCAGCTCATTAAGAATTGTTATTAATGAGACAGTGCAAATAATGCTAGATGAGACTGCAAATGGTAAACCTACAACTAAATTCAGCACATTACATATTGTCAGTAATTAGAGTATGTAGCCTCCTCTGCCTTCCAACACATACACTGACACAACAGACTTTTGTATAGTTTCCATCTAACATATTCTATTCACAAAAACAAATTTACCTTCTCAAGTCCCAAGGGCTGGTTTCTTGGTTTTGTGGTGTTTATATTCCCCACTTGGATGAGATGCTGGTCCATCGCAGGATTACTCATTTTTGCCAGCTGAGTGGACTGTAGCAATGTGAAATGAAGTGTTTTGCTCAAGAACGCAACATGTTTCCTGGTTTGTGGTGTTTATATAACCCTAACCCTAACCCTAACCCCACCTGGACGAGATGCTGGTCCATTGCAGGATTACTCATTTTTGCCAGCTGAGTGGACTGGAGCAATGTGAAATGAAGTGTTTCGCTCAAGAACACATGTCGCCCGGTCCAGAAATTGAAACCACAATCTTACAATCATGAATCCAACTTCCCAACCACTAAGCCGCACACCTCCACACTCTACTCACACATTATCAGTCAACCTAAAGCTGTGCTAGCAGGCATTTGATCAAGGTACTGTGTGCTATAATTGAACCCATAAATTTGTGGTTGCATAGCCAACATCTTAATAACAACAACTATGCTTGCACCATTCTCCAATACAACACAAGGAAAAGAAACAGTTATCAGAAATCTGTAAAGCTGCAATAAAGAAAATGAGCTAATTGAGATCTAAACCAAAATTGTGGGCTTTGAGAGAGTATAAGCATGAACAAGTGAATATGTGAAAGCCTGAGCAAGTAACTAAGTATGTGTCACTGAGTTAGTTAATCCATGAATAATTAAATTAGCGAATCAGTTAAGGTGCATATGTGTCAATGAATGAGAAAGTGAGTAAACTTTGGTATTTATGAACTGGGAAGGTGCATATCCTAGGGTATGGCACTCACATTTGTAAGGTGATAAATTCAATACCTGAACCAAATGGGCTTTGAACAAAGCACTTTATTTCACAGTCTACTCAGCCACAATGAACATACGAGATGGTATCAAAAAGTTCCCATGCTAGTTATGTTGAATAAAAAATAACTTATTTACCGAAGTTTTTATATCATCTCCTACGAAATAATCACCTTGCACGATAATACACTTGTCCCAGCATTCCTGCCACTTTTGGAATTCGGCCTGGAAGGCATTTTCCATAAGCGAGTCAAGGACCTTCTGCGATTTACCTCTGATCTCAACAACAGTATTAAAGCAGTAACCATTCAGCTGCATTTTCACTTTGAGTGATCTGGTGAATAGGGCAGGTGCAGATGTGATACAATTTTTTTTTTGGGCGGGGGAGAAACTTGTGAATGAGGAGAGCTCCATTATGTCATTGTGAAGAATCCAATTTTTCATGCTCCACAGATCTGTTTGCTTTCACTGAATGCTCTTCCTCAAACACTTCAAAACGTCACAGTAGAACTCTCAATTAGCAGTCTGACTCTAGGGGATGAATTCTCTAAGCACAGTATCATGGATGTCAAAAAAACAATGAGCATGCTCTTGATTGAGCTGTGGCTCTCTCATGCACCTGTGCCACTTGAAACGACCTATTGCTCTGTAATCTTGCCAAAGCATGCTCAATGTCTCTGTAGCAGACTTCCCAAGTTTAACACAAAATTTCACGTTAGCTGTTTATTCCTGTCCATGACAAAAATTGCAGACTACAGTAAACACATGATCACGAAAACACAAGTTTCACAACTTGTGAAGTAAACACAGTGATGTCACTTGGCACAACGCCTTATAGAGGTCACTGCTAGCTCTCGCTTTGCATACAACTGTGTGCTGCCATCTGTTGGTGTGCTACAGAACTAGTTCAAGAACTTTTTGATACCACATCGTAAGTAATAGCTGGTAGTTGTTAGCCCTGAAACTGACTTGTATCCTATCCAGAGACAAGTCTTGTACTCTCAATCACTTATGAATATCAGAAATTCAGATAACAGCAGCCAAATGGGCCTGAGTGTATAAACGGTCATTTAGTTGTGGTATTTATTTAACCCTTTAGCATTCAGATTATTTTGTCAAATACAATGCTTATATAGTCATTACCTTGCAGCTTCAAGAATTTGATGATGTGATCGTTTAATTTTAAAATAACATTGTATGAGAGGTATGATCTGGTTGGTTAAAAATATAACAGGTTGAAAATTTTGGTCAATATAGCTGGTTTAAATGCTAAAGGGGTTAATTATAGCTAAATCAATAAGGTGGTGTTGCGGGTGCTTTGTGCCTGATAAAGAACCCACCCCCATTAGGCTAGACCACCTAATTGCAAACAGAAGTTACAAAGTAGGTTCCTTATCGTTGATACTTCAACAAGCTGATACCAAAATGAAATTTAATAAATTCAAAAACTGAATAAAACAATTGCAGATATATATATATATATATATATATATATATTTTAATGGAGAGCCTTGCAGTTAAAAATGTCTAAATTTATAGTTACCATATTTTTCCTGGCATCAAGGATACCAATCCTCAACTTCAAAATAAGTCTCAAAAAAATTTAGTTACTATACGAGAAGATGAGGATTAGAGCTTTTCATAATCCAAATTTAACTTAAGAATAGAATTGTCTATGCTTCCTTGCCATGTTTCTGTAAAAGTAAATGAAAAATGCATATTATAAGTGATCAATGGGATCTATATCCATGGTTTTCAACAAGGGTCCATTTAAGATTAGCAAAATAGTAAATTGAGGATCTACAGTAGCATTTTAAGGGTCCAAGAAAAGTTTTTGATTTAAAGGTGTGCATTGCAAGAAACAATTAGTTTTCTTTCTTTAATGTTTTACAAATTCTTTTATTCTTTTATTCTTTTACTTGTTTCAGTCATTTGACTGTGGCCATACTGGAGCACCACCTTTAGTCGAGCAAATAGACCCCAGGACCTATTCTTTTGTAAGCCTAGTACTTATTCTATTGGTCTCATTTGCTGAACTGCTAAGTTATGGGGATGTAAACACACCAGCATCGGTTGTCAAGCGATGTTGGGGGACAAACACAGACACAAACACACACATATCTACATATACACACAGGCTTCTTTCAGTTTCCATCTACCAAATCCAGTCACAAGGCTTTTGTTGGGCCGAGGCTATAGTAAAAAACATTTCCCCAAGGTTTCACGCAGTGGGACTGAACCCAGAACAATGTGGCTGGTAAGCAAACTACTTACCACACAGCCACTCCTGTGCCAATGCAAGTGAATGAGTGAATGAGTGAATGAGCGAATGACAAATCAGGAATTTTGAAAGGAGTATGTATAAAATTAGTTTTCAAACAGTGAATGGCTATGGTTGGTGAGGTGGGGTCTGCTAAAATAAGATAATAAACAAAGGTGTTCATAGGTAAAAAATGGCTGAAAATCACTGATGTATGTTACTAAACCACTAACAAAATGTTTTTGCAAAGTATATGAAAGTGCTCTAATCTTAATTTTGATGTTTATTTTAGTTTCGTAATTTTCAAACCAAAACTAATTTACATCGTTAAGTCAGAGTGACCTCAACACTGGGAAATACAGTGGTTGGAGAATCATTTATTTTTAATATCTGTTGGTAAAATTTTCTTTGCCAAATTAAATGCCACAATTCTTTGGTGGTACTTCCTTGACTATTGTGCCAAAATTCTTAAGACATTTCAAGGTTCTTTTTTTTTTCTTTCTTCTTTCAGTGATCAGGCCAATATTTATGTGTGCACTCGCTGCCTATAGTTATACTTTACTGTTAATACTTTAACAATTCTTTCGTTGCTGTGTTTCAAGTGTTTCAAGATTCCCACAGTTGTCTGAGTAGTAATTACATGTGTTTCCTTACAAATATTTGTATGACAGAGAGAGAGAGATAAGGAAAGACAGAAAAGGGAGACAGAGAGTAATTAAAGAAAGATAAACTTCAGGCAATTTGCTGACATGTTGCAAGGATGGATTGAATGGTTATGAGAATTCTAACCATTTTATTAACATCTTTTCAAAACTGTTAATAAAGCATTAATTATTCTAACCCACTAATATGTCAACTTTTTCTTCGTGTGTGCATTTCTATTGGCTTTCAATCTCAAGGGGAGATCTACTGATGTATGAATATATATATGTGTGTGTGTGAGTGTGTGTTGTGTGTGTGTTAGCATGCGTATGGTTATAACATATATATATATATATATATATATATATATATATATATATATATAGGTATAACATATATAATATATGCATATATATATATATAATAACAAATATATATATACATACATACATACACACACACATATGTATATGCATATACTTACAGTAGGTATACATATATATGCATTCATTTATCTATACATATGTACATTCATAAAACACATGTTATAAGATATATTGTGTGTGTGTAAACATCACACATGCATATGTATATGCATATATATGTACATGTATCATTTATTTATATATATATAATATATATATATAATAATATATATATACATAATTGTATACATGTACATACTATATGCATATAACATATATAAACATACATATTATAATAGATCGATAGATTGATAGATAAGATAGATAGATACATAGATAGATAGAGGGATTGATATATATGCATTAAAACAGCAACATTACTGGATAAGGACTCGGTGTGACTGCGAGTTCCAGTATTTGAATAATTTTGTTGACAATGAGATTGAAGTTTTTCTGAGCATGTTTAATTCAAACATTTGATAGAGATGCATGTGTGTATTTTGTGTGTGTGTGTGCATGCATCTTTATACACACAGATAAGTCTACAAATGAAATAACGGAACCTTCATGTGCTGTTCAGTTTAAAATATAGCTAGTAACGGTTTGACTCGGAAAGAATATATTGTTTAATTTAAAAGCAGAAATGTTCTTTGTTAAAGGATTGCTGGGCCTCTCTATCTCTAGTGTCTGTCTGCCTGTCTGTCTCTCTGCTTGTGTCTATCTATCTATGTATCTATCTATATATCTACGCCAATACCTATAATACTACTGCTGGATAGCACCGGGTGAAATCTAAAGGTGGTTGAGCTTTATACCTACTCACTCTACTACGTTCTTAACAGAATATAACCTATATATATATATATATATATATATATATATATGCATGTATGTATATGATATATATTAATATTATATATAATATATATATGTATATGATATATATATGTATATAGTATATGTGTATATAACTACACTATAATACATACATGTCGTGATTAATAATAAATTCTTGTACACATCTTCTGTCTTTCATATGCTATATATATAAAGATATTATTATTAAATAATAATGATATCAGTGGCTAGCATGCATGAAATAACTGTAGAGGTAAATCTAATTTAATTTATATTATATTAAATTATGATGAAGGGTACAGAGATAGTACCAGCATTGCTAGAAATAGGAGTCAAAAACGTGGTATTAGTTAGACTTAGCCTGGTCCAATCTATGGTTAAACATATCTAAGTTTTATCTAAGTTTATTATATGTATATGATATATGTTGTATGTATGTATGTATGTATGTATGTATATATATATATGCTATTATAGTTATATATATATGATAGATATATGTATATAAATATATATATATATATATATATTTATATATATTTATTTATATATTTATTATATTTTATATATATATAATAGAATTATATGTATATAAAAAATATGTATGTAATATATAATATATAATATATATATATAATATAACATAAATATGTGTATATAAATATAAAGTGCATGTATATGTATATATATATATATATATATATATATATAATTATATATATAATATCATATATATACAATATAAAACAAAATAGAATGAAAAACCTACAGAAGACTGTATTATATGGTTACATAGTCTATTAAAATTATCATATTAGGAAAATATGATAAAATGTTGTGTATAGTGACATTGTTTGGAGGAGAGAAATAACTTTTTCGTTTTTTTCTTTTAAAATTTCTCAATTTCTTGACCAATATTGTGTTATCTCTTTGCTTTGGTGTGATGTACAAGCACAAAGATAGACATCCTCTGAAAAGGGTTAAAATTCACCCCCACACCACGAAGAACCACCAAAATGAAGTGAAGGCCGGTATAATAGAATTCTGTAGAAAATTAAACTCACAGAAGCATTAACCAGTTACAATACTGAAGATAACTCACTAGTCAAAAACAAAGGGGAACACATCCTCCATAAAGGAAGAAATAAAAATCTTGATGAATTTTGCAACCACATTGAGAACTTCCCCTGCCTCACCATGCATAAACAGACAATTATCTCAAACTTTAGCACTACACAATGGAAGGAACTAACAGAACTTCAAAATAATGAAGATATAACAATTAAGGAAGCAAATAAAGGAAGTGCAGTAGTAATAATGGACACATTATACTATAAAAAATCTAGTAATCTCTATGCTGAATGAGAGCACCACCAAAAAATAATGAAAACCCCATCCTCACTAATTAAAATTCATGGAAAAGAACTAACAACAAAAGAAATCAACTATTCAACAAATTTTAAACGCAAACCTAAACTTATGTATGGTCTACCAAAAATCCACAAAAGCCAGATTATAAATGAAACCATAAAAAATCACCAATGACATATATGCATACACCAAACCTAAAATTGTGAGCCATTATAGCTGGCCCAGCCTGTGAAACACACAAGCTAAGTCTATTTATGGACATCCTATTGAAAACCCTTCCTTAAACCATCAATAGCAATATCAGAGATGACTTGGACATGCTAAATCACCTCTCAAAAAAAGTCAAGGAAGACACACACCAGCATCGGTTGTCAAACGATGTTGGGGGGACAACACACACAAACATATACACACACATACATACATATATATATATATATATACGCACATATATACGACGGGCTTCTTTCAGTTTCCATCTACCAAATCCACTCACAAGGCTTTGGTCGGCCGAGGCTATAGTAGAAGACGTCCATGGTGCCATGCAGTGGGACTGAGCCCAGGACCATGTGGTTGGTAAGCAAGCTACTTACCCACAATTCTTCATGGTAGTGTCCCAGCATGGCTGCAGTCTAATGACTGAAACAATAAATTAAGGACAAAGATAAAAAAAAAATGAAAGATAAAAGATAGAGAAAATGTTAAAAATTAAAAATTTATTTCTATGAAGTTGTTTCAAAAAATTAATAATTTATAACATCGTCTTCCAGCTTTGGGAGTTAGACATTTTAGACTTCAAATTTCAGACTAGAAAATATTGAATTACATTGAAAGGATGAATTTCTCTGACTTTGGATAAAGATGATCAGTTGGGGGCTTTATTTCATTATTATTGGCAATATTCTCAATGAGAGAAATAATCATATTGAAACTGTCAGGAAATGTCAGACAATTACGAAAGAAATCTAAAAGATTCTATCATTGGTTATTGAAGGAAGTCAGTTCATCTTTTACAGTTTGTTTATCATAAATGTTTGTCGAGTGAAATTATCTATGCTTAGTGTTAGATAAAAAAAGCTAGTCTTTTGTTTGCTTAAGTTTTCCAACCCATTTATGAATAGTGACAGATGTAATTGGATAATTCCTGCTCTATTTATCCTGATTCTAGCTGTGAAGCTTCTCATTTTCAATTTCATGTCTGCATCACTAAAATAATGAAGAATTCTTATAATTGTACCTGATATTGCAATCTACCAGTATTTAAGGAAAATCTATGATTTCATATATTCATTCGTGAGTGTTTATTTGATTGAAGAATCAGTTCATCTGAATCATGTGGGTTTTCATCTGATTAATTCACTGGATAAACAGTAAACAGACACATATTTATTACAGTTGCTCCATAAGATTGGATAAAACTCCTCTGTTCAGTTGTTTAGCTGAAAGAATCAAGTATCAAACTTGATTTAGTCTATGATAGCACACTTATTTTTATTAGTTTGGTCAGAAGATAAGGACTGTATCTATAGCTTTCAGAGGCTCTCTGAAGCTGCTGACTTTAAGGTGACTAATGTTCCTCTAAGATATTTTGCAAGTTGACTTGAAAAAGAAACGACATATCGACAGAAGTAGTCTGACATACCCCTAAAAGGAGGAATTTCTATTATAAGTCTGCTCATTTACAGATGACCTGTGGCTAAGCCTTAACAATAAAATTCTGAAAATTAAAACTAACATGATGGAGGAAGAATTTTATTGATTTAGTAAGATGTCAAAATAAGCCTTAAAGGGGAAAAATTCTCTAAGGGATAGAAACTCCATTCTAATAATAGTAAATTATATAGGCGCAGGAGTGGCTATGTGGAAAGTAGCTTGCTTACCAACCACATGGTTCCGGATTTAGTCCCACTGCGTGGCACTTTGGGCAAGTGTCTTCTACTATAGCCTCAGGCTGACCAAAGCCTTGTGAGTGGATTTAGTAGATGGAAACTGAAAGAAGCCCATCGTATGTTTTCGTCTCTCATTGTATTCAACTTTTTTTTGGTGTACTGTACCCATATATGCATATATAGATGTAGGTATGTACTATATGTAGGTGTATATGCATATGTTTATATATTATTTAGTTATTAGATGATCGAATGCCATGCATTCACTTCCAAGTAAGTATGTATATATATATATATATATATATATATATATATATATATATATATAGTATGTAGTATGTTATGTTTGTCCCTCCAACATTGCTTGACAACCGATGCTGGTGTGTTTACATCCCGGTAACTTAGCAGTTCAGCAAAAGAGACTGATAGAATAAGTACTAGGCTTACAAAGAATAAATCCTGGGGTCGATTTGCTCGACTAAAGGCAGTGCTCCAGTATTGTAGTGAGGTTGATGCTGTGAAATAAATCAACCCCACCACTTGTTCTTATTTTATTGACACGCACGAAAAGTAAAAACTAAGTCAATAATAGGTGGATTTGAACTCATTGCATCGATGGATAGGCAGAGACGTGGCTGTGTGGTAAGAAGCTGGTTTCCCAACTATATGGTTCTGGGTTCAAACCTACTGCATGGCACCTCAGCAAAATTTGAACTCTGAATGTAAAGATGGATGAAATGCCGTTAAGCATTTCACCCAACATGCTAATGATTCTATCAGCTCCCCACCTTAGCTTGGCAAATATTAAAGAATGAGCATCAATATTGTATCTTCAGAGTTAGAACTTTCTTTTTGTCTTTCATAAAATACTAAAAGTTCTTAGGAAAACAGAATATTTTTGTTTTGTTTTCATTTAATTCCTCTTCTTTTTTTTAAAACTTTCAAGTGTTAATATCTAAAAAGACAATATTTGGTGAAATGTAGGCTCATTTACAAAGCTTGCACTGATCTAGAATTATTACCAATTTGTTAGATTCAGAATTAGTTTATTATACTCAAGGTTTTGGATATATGAGAGAAAATTAAAAGAATTATTTAAGCATGTTTACATCATTTAAAACAACCATTTTACAGGAACTTATCTGTGATTTGTTAGTGTCTGCATCAGAAAAAGGCAATGTAGTGTATCATGAGTTTGAAATCAGAAACCACATAAAAATTCGAATCATAAATTCTTAGTTATTTGCATGGGATAGATATCTCCCTAAAGAAATGTAGCACTGCCTAAAATTACATATTTCTGAAGCAAATAAAAAATAAAAAAGAAAAGATATTTTTTTTTTTACATCCACTCAGTGAAAGAAGTGGATATATTTACACTGATTTATAATTCTTTATTTCGTTTTTCTTTTTGTATTTATTATTTTATTTATTTTAACAAAGGCGATATCCAGTAGAAAAGTTCAGCAATAATCTTGCTTTATGATTTGATAAATTGATGGAGTTATCCTTCGTGATTAGATTTACTGAATCTAATAGGGCATTGGGAATTTTACAAATCACCAACATGAATACACGAAAGGCAAATAAAAATAATTTTCACGAGATAATACTATGCTTTACACAAAATGCATTATGCCAAGAATGAAAAAGTGTTGGGAAAAAAATCTATAAACCCCACTTCTCTGAAATACCAAGTATTCATTACCACCAGAAAAATCCCTACTACTACCAACATCTGCACCACCACCACCACAAACACCATAATCTTTTTAATCATGTGAAGAATCATAACCATTTCATTTGATAATGTTGAAAGAAAATGAATTTTGCTAGATTAGGTCTTGCTTTCATCATGACACATTATACAAAATTGTACTACAATTACTATTGACACAGCAAACCATGCTATTAAACAAAATGGTTGTAAAATATCTCCGAACACCAGTCAACATCCCACTCAATGAAATTCTGAATGAGTGTGTAATGTAACAACAGACAAACCTGAAACAAGGCATTGACTTATTGTGTTTGACTTATTGGTTATGGTTCCAAAACATTTCAACTTCTATGTATTATATAAGAGGAGGTGCAATGACCCAGTGGTTAGGGCAGTGGACTCGCAGTTGTAGGATCATGGTTTCAATTCCCAGACTGGGTTTTGAGGGTATTTATTGAGTGGAAACACCTAAAGCACCATGACACTCCAGCAGTGGGGTGGTGGCAAACCCTACTGTACTCTTTCACCACAACTTTTTCTCACTCTTTCTTCCTGTTTCTGTTGTACCTGTATTTCAAAGAACCAGTCTCAACACACTCTGTGTCATGCTGAATCTCTCTGGGAACTATGTTAAGAGTACACGTGTCTGTGGAATGCTCAGCCACTTGCATGTTAATTTCATGAGCAGGCTGTTCCGTTGATTGGATCAACTGAAACCCTTGTCACCATAACTGATGGAGTACATGACGATTATATAGGTATGTTTTAGCAATGCTGATTGTGGCTATTCAACAATCTATATCAACTCCTAAAAGATATCATGTTGGCAGAGTCATTATAGAGTTGGATAGAATTTCTTGCAATTTAATTTAGCTTTCTGCATTTTGGGTTCAAATCACTCTGATGTCATTTTTGCCTTTTGTCATTTCTGGGATCAGTAAATAAAATACCAGTTCAACACTGTTGTTGTGTTTTTGTCTTTCTCTTTCTGCTTTTATTTTCTCTGGAAGAAATTGCTTCTAGTATAAGACCTAGAGAAGGATGATTCTGCCAGGTCTAAAATAACTGACACATGCTAAATGTTGACTGGCTGAAAGCACTCCATTGATATCATTGGAGATTGAGGACCCAAGGCCAAGGCATAGTTTCTTCTCCAGCTCTGCAACGTAGTTATTTCCAAACAAATAACTATTAATTCAGTATCCTTTCTATATTTCTCCTTCCATTGACTGTGACACTACTGTAGACTTTAACATTTATTTCAATTAAATAATAAAATCATTTCCTAATTACCATAAATCTTAATTTTTGGTAGGTATTAAGACATAGAAATATATCTCAGCCCTCTAATTGATGCATCTCAACTGTCTAAATGGAACATAGATTCGATGTCTTATGACAGTTTACAAGAAATCTGTGCTTGATGCTGTAAACTGATTATTTCAATCCATTGTTTCTAGAAGAGTTGATGTTTAGCTTTTAAACTTGGCATTTCCAACCCAAATGTTCAAACTGTCCTGATCTAGCTTCTCACGTCTCTATAATGTCATCCTAAAAATAAACAATCACATCATTGAAAGCTCAATAATTTGTGATAATTAAAACAATGGGAATAAATAAGTATTGCATTTGACAGAGTAATCTGAATGCTAAAGGGTTAACTCCAGGTCAACTCTGGTCAAACAGATTTATGATCAAGAGTAATCCAATTTTGATATCTCATTGTTTTTTTGATATCAAGGATCACATTGTCCTTGTTTTTTTTTTTTTTTTTTTTTTTGTTTGTAATATGATAATATTTTGGGGAGATTTTGCTACCATTATAAGAAAATCAAGAAATTACAGTGCAGTGATATGCCATAACAGGTATGTATATGCATCACAGATTTTTAAGAAAGACAACTTAAGGTTTTCAATAATCCATGCTAAAATTTGAACATCTTGAAAATTGTATGTAATTTTCTTATGCATAAGCATTATTAATAATAAAACAAGGAAAGCAGAAGTTTTCTTTTGTGAGATCACAAAATTAACACAAACAGTTGGTGAATGATCCAGTGTTATCACATAAGAATCTGGCGAAATGAATGATATTAGACAGTTGTATTACAGCTTGTTAGTTAAATTGCTTCTCATGGACATGCTCCTTGTATCAATATTGCTTCAGTTCTTTATTCGTACAGAAAGTATAAGAATTAACATTAACTGGTGAAGATATTTTTAACAAACAAGCTTTCACTTTTGAAGGAAATCTGTCTTTCCATCAATAGATTTCAGTACGAGTTCTATAAATCTTTAAAATATGCTAAAAAACATATATCAGACACATTTTGTTTCCAAATTCTTAATGAATAATAAATGTCTTCAAAATCCTAAATATAACAAATTTCACTAACAGTACTTTGGTCTGTCTACTTGGTCTCACCTACAAGATACTCTGATTTTCGTTTCAATTTGTTCTATAAACTGTGGTTTACACATCGTATGCCATGGTATATTCACAATATGGTATACCTATCAGTTATGGTATTCATACTTGCCCTTCTTGGATATAGAAAAACAAATAACTGCTCGCTAATTTTTTCATGTTTTAGTGTATTATCACTCACACCTCCAAATTCATATTGAAAATCAAATTGATTATCAGCCTTATCAGCTTCATGGACAGTGCCATAAGCCACTGAATAGTAGATCCAGACAATGCAATATGAAATGGTAGTTGCTTATTATATATGTGTTATATATATATATAGTCAATAATAATAAGGGTAAAATTAATTAATTAATTAGTAATTAATAATTTTACCAAGCAGTGTTCAGTATATAAAAGGACCATTTACAGTAAATATAAACATTACTTTATATAATTAGGGTTCAGCAAAAAAATTGCTTTACCACACACCGAACTTTTAGAAATAGTAACCAAAGAATTTAGCTATTTCCACTACTATAAAAAGAGTCTCCCAGACAATGTATGCTCAAAAACAATTCACGTAGGCATAGAGGGAAAAATAACGAAAGTTCACTCGAAAAATAGATTACTTGTGAACACGTTTCTGAGTTAGTCAGATATAGAGATGCTAGAAATACATACCTATTCTATCATTCCCATCATCAGCACAAGATTTCATTAAATTTAAATTTGAGAGCACTAAAAATCGAACATACCCGTCTGATTTGAGTAACCTCAGACAAACCACCCTCGACATCCAGTACCAACGAATTCAAAACATACGAATGAGGCTCTGCATCTACCCCTGTCCACCCACGTGAGTTATAGAGTAACAAATTCCTACAGAGGAATTTGTAGTTTATTATCAGGAAGAGAATTATATTGTCAATAATAATAAGGGTAAAATTAATTAATTAATTAGTAATTAATAATTTTACCAAGCAGTGTTCAGTATGTAAAAGGACCATTTACGGTAAATATAAACATTACTTTATATAATTAGTGTTCAGCAAAAAATATATAAAGTGATATATATATATATATATTTCATAGTTGAAATTTATAGAGAAACAAAAGACGAAGACAGTTGTATGAACAACAAGCAGATGTATCACTTTGATGCTCAGGAAAATGAACAAGTTCTTTTACATTTCAAGCGTACGCTCTTCAACATATGTGAATGTGTGTGTGTGTGCTTTTCAAATTTTTAACATCTTTTCTTCTATTCTTTAACAGTTTGTTGAGTTTCTATAGGATATTTGTTCTATAAATTCTCATAATACACCTTATATATATATATATATATACTACTACTACTACTACTACTACTACTACTACTACTACTACTACTACTAATATAAGATGAAATTTTTTTTCCCGAAAAATATTTCATCAAAAGTGGCAGCATATAAAAATACCTGTAAAGGTTAAAATTATAAACAAGGGCAAAAGAAAAATTATTTCCATGCCAATATGCTGATAACAGACTTTAAACCGTCAATTTCCACATTTCATTATACACTCACTATAGATACACGTCGTGCTGAAATCAAGGAAAGCTAGCCAACAGAATTTTTTTAAAAAGTTCATTATTTCTATATTGAATCAATTTTGGGATTAATCTTATGAATTCTTCCCTCTTCAGTAGAAAATACGATAAGAAATAAATATTTATAGTAAATGTATAATGAAATGTGGAAATTGACGATTTAAAGTCTGTTATCAGCATATCGGCATGGAAATAATTTTTCTTTTGCCCTTGTTTATAAGTTGTATATATATACAAAGGATCGGTACTCAACTTCCACTTGTTCATCATAGTCCTCCAGGCAATAAGAGAATAATTCAAGACAAACTTCCTCTGGGAGCTACTCTCTGTTGATTAAAGGATATATATATATATATGGGTGCAAGACGTCACCATTGGTGCAAATAACATGAATTATGTAAACAAATGAGTTAAATACGTAAACAACGAGAAAAAATGGAAAACAGGTCAAATAAACACAGAGAAATGACCCTTCATCTGTTGTCAGCTGTCTATCTACTCCTCATTTCAAGTATTCAATGACAATATGAGTTTTCAAAGACAGTTGCTCCCATAAATTCTAAAATAAAATTTAGGATTTATGGAGGGTCAAAGTTGGGAACAAAACATGACAGTTGAGACATACAAGGAAACCAAGTGAAAACAAACACAGAGGGTTGTTGGACCAGAATGAGAGGAAAATAGTGAATGTTGGGAAAACATTTATTTTTGAAAAGAGAAATGATAGAAGAGAGAGAGAAAAAAGCACTTCTGCTCTTTTAAATATTGGTGCAGGAAAAGAAAGACGGTCATGTGAGGAAAGGAAAGATGGACGATGGTCATGTGTGAGCAAGGAGAGAGAGAGAGAGAGAGAGAGATGGGTGGCAGAGAGAGAGAGACAGACAGACAAACAGACAGATAGAAAACAGTGAAGGAGGGACACGTTTTCTCTCTTTCTCTCATTGCTCACATATGACCATTGTCTATCTTTGTTTTCCTCACGTGACGATCTTTCTTTTCCTGCATGGACGTTAAAAAGAGCAGATGTGGTTGGCATTAGGAAGGTCATCCAGCCATAGAAAACCAAGCCAAATCTGACTGGAGCCAGCCACAGCCTTCCAACATGCCAACCCAATCAAACTGTCCAACCTTTGCCAGCATGGACAACAGACTTTAAATGATGAGGATGATGATGATGATGATATATAATTACATATACACATACACATAAGGATAAGAATATCCTGGGGTCTGTGTGAAAACTCATTTAAATAAAAGGGGCCCTTGGTAGTGAATTGGTTAGGAACCACTGTTTTAAAAGTTCTCTCTCTGAGTATTATATCTCTAAATATGTAAATGTATGTGACTTGAATTTTCAGAATAACTACAGTACACTGTAAACTAGCAATTCATAAGCAGCATGTAAAAGTTGGGCATCAGGAAATACATATGGCAATAAAACAATGCTTCAAAAAGTCCCATCTCATCTATACCAGTATGGAAAATAGAATGTTAAAATACCATTGCTGATGATGTATGCATATGGATATATAATTATAAGTATGTGTATATAAATATCAGTGTGTGAGTGTGTGCATGTGTGTGTATGCACATATATATATATATATATATATATATATATATATATATATATATACACAAAAAAATATATATATATATTCACATACACACGCATATACATACGTGCACACATTCACATACACACATCTGCATACAAATGTATGTGCACGTGTGTGTGTGTGCACATATGCACATTTATCTTGCTATGTTTGGCTAAGCTGTTACTTGCATACATGCAGAGACATATTTACATATTAGCATATTAGTATCATATTGGTGCATATGCATTTATTAACACATAGATACATACATACATATACACACACATACATACATACATACATACATACATACATGCATATATAAATACATATATGTATGCATGTGTATATATATATATATATATATATATATATATATATATATATATATATAGGTATATATATGGATGCATACACTCACATATGCACATGTATGCATATTATGCATATTTTTCTACAGTTCTTTTTCGAATGTTTATCAGGTCATACAAGTTGTGATATATACAACAACGTTGCAAATATATTTATCGTTTTAGACTCTGTCTTCTTTTCTTTCCTATTTCTTTTTTTTTTTTTTTTTTTTTTTTTTGCTTTGCTTTTACTATAATATGAGTAATATCCAATGGTAGCTATCTAATTCTGGTGGCAACTTATCAGCCTGCCTGTCAACTAATCATGCTGGTAGTATTAGAAGAATATCTGTAGAAGTTAGTAAAAAGAGAATAGATCTTTATCTTCTCATTCTGAATCTCTCTCTCTCTCACTCTCTCCCTCTCTCCCTCCCTCTCTCTCTCCCCCCCTCTCTCTCTACCTCTCTCCCCCCCCTCTCTCCCCCTCTCTCTCTCTCTCACTGACTCTAGCTATGTATCTATCTCCATATCCATCTGTCTTTTCTTTCATATTCCTCTTAAAGTATTCTGGCACTTCACCCTAGTCCATCTGGCCGTAATCATTCACTGTGTTTCAGAAACCTAATCTCCATTGAGTCCAGACTGTGATTCACTGGTGGAATTCATTACTGTTTTGGCCATTCCTCTAATCACTGTGATCTGTTTTTGTGGAGTCTGACTTCATGTTATGGACCATTGATCTTCCACAGGCTAAATAGGTTGAAACTTCTGTGTCCTAAGATGAATACAGATTTTAATGGTAGCCACTATCACTAACACCACACCTCCCACCAACACCAAATGCCATCACTGATACCACCATCACTATATCAAAAAATGCTGCCACCACCATCTGCAAAAAAAAAAACAAAAAAAAAACTGATAAAAAATAAAAACAAGTAAAAACAACGCTAATATCAACTCCAGCACTCAACATAAATCTTAATAAGATATACAGCAATCAGCACTCGCATTATTCATTATTTTATTAGTTTTTATTTTTTTAAATAGGAAGAATCTTTCTCTGTGTATAATGAATGTTATCAATCTATCAGTAGAGAGGGAATAATAATAGAGTTGGAGTTTATGTGACTGAGCTTTGCTAGTGAGAATAAAAACTGATATTCATCAGTAAAAGTAATGAGTAGGTTGAGATAGATAGCAGAGAGAGAGAGAATTAATCTAGAAATTATCAATAAAACAAACTGATTCCTGTAGAATATGGCAATAATATGAAGATGGATTTCGAAAAATACAGCCAAGGGAGTATAATCTAATTCCTCTCTTCCCTCAGGGTATCTTGCTAGTATTCTTTTGCTGCTCGTAATTTTTTTTTTTTTTTTTTGCTTTGTTTTGCTTTTTCAACACCCAATATACTAACCCGTTTCATCAGCATTGAATATTTATTTACTATGAGAAAACAACAACTATGTTATTCTATACCAGATGATGCTTAACCAAACAGTAAATCATAGCAATGAATGGATAAATAAAGTAATTTTCTAAGTCTGCAAAATGTTTTCAGAAAACAGATTCAGAGCTTTTATTCAGTACTAATTAGAGAAAATGACTTACATGGTATTTTAGTATGTTCTTCTCCTATGGCATTATTGGAAAAAAATTTAGAAAATAACAATCTTGGAGAAAATACAATTATATATTATAAGTGGTAGTTATAGTTGCGTGTGTGTTCAACTAGACCAGTAGTTCTCGACTGGAGTCCATATGACCCATGAGCATCCGTGTAAAACTTTATGGGGTCCACACAAATGAAATAGTAAATTAGGGATCTACAGCAGTATTATAATGGTCCATGAAAAAATATATTACTTTAAATGCATTTATTGTAGGAAAAAGGTTTCTTTCTCAAATGTTTTGCATAGTACAACTTACACAAGTTACCAAACTCTTTACTTGTTTCAGTCATTTCATGTGGCCATGCTGGAGCACTGCCTTTAGTCAAGCAAATCAATCCCAGGACTTATTCTTTGTAAGCAGAGAACTTATTCTATTGGGACGTAAACACACCAGCATCGGTTGGCAATCGATGTTGGGGAGACAAACAGATACACAAGCATATACACACACATACATATACACGACAGGCTTCTTTCAGTTTCCGTTTACCTAATCCACTCACAAAGCTTTGGTCAGCCCGAGGCTATAGTAGAAGAGACTTGCCCAAGGTACCACACAGTGGGACTGAACCCGGAACCATATAGTTCGTAAGCAAGCTACATACCACACAACCACTCCTATGTGAAAAACAAAATAGGAATTTTGGAAGGAGCATTTATAAAACCAGTTTTTACACATGAATGGCTATGGGGTCCACCAGAATAGAAAAAGTAATGAAAGAGATCAATAAATAAAAAATGGTTGAAAGTATAACTGAACTAGACTATCCATGGCAGTGTAGTTACTTCATGTTTGTTTTGATTCCCAGACCGGGCATTGTGAGTGTTTATTGAGCAAAACACCTAAAGCTTCACAAGGCTCCTGCAGGGGGTGGTGGTGAACCCTGCTGTCTCTTTCACCACAACTTTCTCTCACTCTTTCTTCCTGTTTCTTGTTGTACCTGTATTTCAAAGGGCCAGCCTTGCCACACTCTGTGTCATGCTGAATCTCCTCAAGAACTACGTTAAGGGTACACGTGTCTGTGGAATGCTCAGCCACTTGCACGTTAATTCCACGAGCAAGCTGTTCCATTGATCGTATCAGCTGGGACCCTCATCGTCGTAACCGATGGAGTGCTCCTACTACTACTAGTTACTTCATGTTCTACAGTGTTTCCCACTCACCCACATATCAACATTTTTGATACCCATCCATCTATAACTGCATATGAATCTTTGATATAAATCTTTTTATCTTAATTCTATGTCAGAACCTTTTATGAAATCCTGTTCAAAATATCAGCTGCATGAGGAAATGAATGGAGAAGTGAAATATTTTACACATCGAAATTCTTGATTAATTCAAAAAATAATAGGAACTTATAGAGTATATAGTCTTTCAAAGGTTAAACTTCCAATTTTACAGTTACTTTTAATTTGAAAGTATGGTTTGGTATTTTACGAAATATTAACCCTTTAGCATTCAGATTATTCTGTCAAAGGTAATGCTAGTTTACTCTTTTACTTGTTTCAGTCATTTGACTGTGGCCATGCTGGAGCAACACCTTTAGTCAAGTGAATCGACCCCTGGACTTATTCGGTTGTCAAGCGATGTTGGCGGACAAACACAGACACAAACATACACACACACATACATACATATACATATTTTTTAATTCAACATATATATATATATATATATATATACATATATATATATACGACGGGCTTAACAGTGGGACTGAACCCATAACCATGTGGTTCATAAGTAAGCTACTTACCACACAGCCACTCCTATTCATATTATTTTTAATTAATCATTGCAAACATTTGCATTATCTTGTAACATTGAGATTTTCATGAGGTAGATGTTAATTTTTAGAATGACATTATAGAGTTGGTGTGAGAGGCTATATCTGGCCAAATTTCTACATAAAACAGGTAGAGTATTTTGGCCAGATATGGCTGTTTTAAATGCTAAAGGGTTAAAAGAGATGTTGTGAGACATTACTCCCTAAATTACAGGTTCAAATACTTAACCAAAATGAAATATATTAAAGTAGAATAATGAATGAACTGATAAATAAGGAAAGTTTCTAACAATGCAGGAAGCTTTATGAAAACCTTTATATTTCAGGCACAAAGGACCAGGCCTAACTTGAGAAGGAATACAGTCAAAGAAATGTGTGTTTAGAAAGATCCTGCTATTTTGGATAGTCCAGTGCTTGTGCTAATAGCAGCAGCTCTCTATTTCATATTAAATAAAAGAATGTAGAGAGAGATGTGGAGAAGAACAAGTAAACTCCCTGCAAGTTGAGATCACAATATAATTTCAATCCTTGGCTGAAGCCATTTTATTCTGTTAATGCTGCTTTATAGATGTAGTCTTTGGTTGGCTTTAGTGGAGTCTATTCAACTGCAAGCATTTGCATTAGGTTTGTAATCTGAGGGTTACAAAGCCCATTGCCTCAACAATAATAGAAATCCTGAAAAGAGTCTTGGATACTGCATTTTCTCCTCTGACTAATTGATTAGTAAAAAAACCCTTAGGGGAAGGCATGAATTTCAACCTTTCTATAAAATACCTGTTCAACTTTCCTATAAAATACAGGACCATGTTTAACTCCTTAGCATTCATGTTATTGTGAAATGTAGTGCCTATTTATTCACATTGTTTTGAATTAATCCTGCATTATCTCCTGTTATTGCTTATTGCTTATTTTTAGAATGGCATTGTAGGGATAGTTGTGAGAGGTAGGATCTGGGCCAATTTGAACATAAAACAGGTAGAATATTTGGGCCAGATATGAGTGGTTTATGTGTTAAAGGGTTAAATGGCAACCGATTTTTCCAATAGGTGCCAGAAACAGAATTATACACTGTAATTTGTAGTTGTGACATGGTTGTGATCGAAATTGTATTCTTGGTTTTTGTAATTTCCATCTCTAGGGAAAAGCTTGAAGATGGACTGATTCCATCAATCTCACTTGTCCTGAACATCTTTTAGCTTTTACTTGTTTTAGTCATTAGACTGTGGCCATGCTGGGGCACTGCTTTGAAGAATTTTAGATGAATGAATTGACCCCAGTACTTATTTTTTTAAGCCTGGTACTTATTCTATCAGACTCTTGTGCTGAACTGCTTAGTTATTGGAATGTAAACAATCCAACACCGGTTGTCAAGCAGTGGTGGGAGACAAACATACACAAAGACACACACACGCATGTGCATACATGCACATACATGCACATACATATATGCACATACATATATACATGAATGTATACATACATACATGCATACATACATATATACATACATACATATATGTATACGAAGGGCTTCTTTCAGTTTTTGTCTACCATATCTACTCACAAGCCTTTTGTCAGTTGAGGCTATAATATAAGACCCTTACCCGAGGTGTCACACAATAGGGCTGAACTCAGAACCATGATGCTGGGAAGAAAACTTCTTACTGCACAGCCACACCTGCAGCCAGTATGGTAAATAAAAACAAAACCTCTGTTAGTAGCTCTGCTTCCCGTTCAAATTTACTAGTGTTATTTATTAAATATCCATTTTATATTGCCACATATAGACAAATAGCTAAATTACTGGCTTTCCAACTGAATGAACAGATATGTCTTGGCATCACTTACCAAGTCCTTTGTGAGCCACTCTCCGGCAATCTATCTGAGGCTTTATATAGCTATAGTGCGGTCTCACCTGGAATTTGCATCACCGGTCTGGAACCCTATCTTGCCCAGGATATTAATTGTCTGGAAACTGTTCAGCGACGTGCAACCAAGAGAATACTCTCCATCAGGCATTTGCCTTATTCTGAATGCCTTATTTCCCTGGGCATGGATACATTGAAACTCTGACATCTGGCAGCTGACTTGGCAGACACCCATAAAATTATTAACCATCTTACTAACAATAACTCTGAGCACCTTTTCAAACTCCATCTGTCTAATACCTGTGGACATGTTTACAAAGTCAGAAAACAGCACAGCTCCCATGACTTTTGGAAACATTTTTTCACATTAAGAGTTGCTGAAGTATGGAACAAACTGCCGGCATCAGTTGTTAGTTATCAGAGTACTGCTTCCTTCAAAACTTCCATGCTTCCTGGGATTTGCCAACACTACACCTGATTTTCTCCCCTCCATACACACGGAAGCATGTATCTGACTCATACACCGTTCACTTCCCGGACATTTGTACATTACTGCATATGCTTTATATGCACTTTTGACAAGTTGTGGTGCACCTGAGCATTCATCATCATCGTTTAGCTCCAAGAGGCCATCGCCTCTAGCTAGCTATATGACACACGAACCTGCGTCCATTACAACCTTCGTGTGTCATATAGCTAGCTAGAGGCGATGGCCTCTTGGAGCTAATCAGTGACAGCTTTAGTCTTATATTTATAGACTGCCATATTAGTATGGCGATAACTATTAATATCCAGTAACGCTGCCGTAATCTCCTTTAGAGAGACTTAGTAATTTTAATATTTCTATTATTGAAAACAAGTGGATGTATTCCACTGTAACTAGGTAAATAAAATCTTCGAATATATATACATTGAAACTCTTGACGTCTGGCACTGTATACAATAATTTCATTATTATTATTATTTATATTTGTGTGCATCATACTAGCTGGGTTATCTTCCAAGCTAAAATGACCCTCAGTCCTACAGTTGAGCTTACTTGACATAACAACAAAGTAGTGGTTCAGTTAACTTCTAGAAGATCTATTTACAACAGGTGTAAGTATATGTGAGGTGAAATAATAACATATCTTATTTGCAAAATTTAATATCATTCTCATTACACTGAAATTTAATGCAATACAAACTGATGAATTCTGATGAAGAATTCAATTACAGCACTGCACTGCGAAAGCTAATGAAACATTCATTAGGAAAACAATGCCAACAGCTGCCTGCCAAAAAACAGGGAAATGTACATACCCATGGTACTTATTTTACAACTTGGTGTACAGGAACATTGGAACATTGGAAGTTGAACATCATTGCCACAAACATGGTTAAAAGCTAATGAAAAGATAATAAGCAATTCTCTGAGTTTGCCTCATTGGCTAGGGCCTAAACAACTCCAGTTGCAGCATCTGTCATTGGCAGAATCTTGGAGCCAAAATAGAAAAACCTTAACTATTTAGCTCATCCATAGCGTTATCTAAGCAGGAGAAAGCAATTAGAATTTAAATGATGTATAATACAATCAAATTACGACACATTTTCTCTTATACCTAATTAAGATTGATTGAAACAGCAGAGTAGTCAATCAAAGGAATTATAATTCCAGCCTTCACTCCTTGCGATGTTTGTGTTTTCCAATATGTTAAAATATATTTAGAGCATCTTGTTATCTAACAGAAATGGTCAAAGCAAGATTACATTTCTTAATTATTTGTTGTACTGGTCAATTTAATTTGCCATTGATTTATGTCTTCCGGCATTGAGAATTGTTGGTTGAAATACTTCAATCCATTACTCAGTATCGAAAGACATGCCTAGACAATTTACTTCTGCACCATCAAAGGACAATTAGAAAGTTTAATTCCCTAATTCATTAAATTTACTTATTTTAATGGCAAAGTAATAAATTACTTCATCAAATTGGTCCTGGTGTGGAGACAAAGTAAAAGAATTAAAACTTTGAAAAACAAAAGTTGCTTGGCAAACCACTTGCCAAATAATTATATATGACTAATACAATTATGATATTATTAATACACAGATGATGATGATGATGCATACACAGACATATGTAGAAAATCTCTCTCCCTTCTCTCTGTCTCTCTCTCTCTGTATATATGTATATATATATTTGTATGTATGTATGTATGTATGTATGTATGTATTGTATGTATGTATGTGTATGTATGTATGTATGTATGTATGTATGTTTGTATGTATAGGTATATCTTTTACTCATTTCAGTCCTGAGGCACTACCTTGAAATTTCAGTTGAATTTATTGACCCCAGTACTTATGTTTCTAAAGCTTGGTACTCACCCTATCGGTCTCTTTTGCCAAACCACTAAGTTATGGGACATAAACACACCAGCACTAGTTGTCAAGTAGTGGAGGGGACAAACAAACACAGAGACAAAGACACACACACAGATATATATATATATATATATATATATACATTGATGAGATGTGATCAAACTCAGCAATGGGCCCAGAGGGACTCCCAGCTGTTCTCTTAAAGATATATAAAAAGGCTCTTGCAAAGCCACTGCAGATACTCTTTCAGACTTTCCTTGCATGTGGTAAACTTCCCAGCATGCTAAAAGAGGCTATAGTTTGCCCTGTCCGTAAAGGAAGGAGCAGAGCAGATGCTAAAAACAGGCCCATCTCTCCGACTTCACATGTTAGCAAGACAATGGAATGCATTGTTAGAATAAAGCTGATCATGTTCCTAGGAGGAAACAACCTACTCACAAACACACAACATGGCTTCCATCCAGGGAGGAGCTGCCTCACACAGCTGCTGCAGCACCTTGACTGGGTACTGAAACAACAGCTAAACCAGTCAGCTGTAGATGTGATATACCTTGACTTTGCCAAGGCCTTCAACAAGGTTGATCATGGCATGATATGTCACAAGATGCAAACCCTTGGTATTACTGGGAAACTGGGAGGGTGGCTGCATGACTTTCTGAAAGGCAGGAGTCAGACAGTTGTAGCCAATAGTACTCACTCTAAAGAGACACCAATTCTCAGTGGAGTCCCACAGAGAACTGTACTGGGGCCACAATTATTTGTGGTGACTCTCTCAGACATGCTCTCCATGGTACAGTCAACCAATCTGACCAGTAATGCTGACGACACAAAAGTATCACAGGCAGTTAGGAATCCAGAGGACATCCTAAAACTGCAGAAAGACCTGAACGAAATCAACAAATGGGCTAACAAAAATAACATGCAGTTCAATGCAATGAAATTTCAGGTACTTCACTATTGGTTCAGCACCATAGCTAAAATCGGAATACACTGGATCGGAAGGTAATACGATCCCAGAGTCAGAGTCAGGTAATATGATCCCAGAGTGGGTTCTCATGAGCTATAATGCAACACTCCATGTGCATATTACCAAGATGACAGCACTGTGCAGGTGAGTGACTGACTGGATTCTGAGGACATTTAGAACCAGGACAAGAGAGGCCCTGCTACTCTTATGGAGGACTTTCATTCTCAGCCACTTGGACTACTGCTCCCAACTATAGGCCCCAGAAAGTGTGAAACAAACTGGATTTCGAAGCAATCCAGCACCAATACGGTGCTTGGAGGACAAAAACTGGTATCAGCATGGGATCAAAGAACTGACAGAAAGGTGGCTTTAAACAGTGCAACAGAAGGACATCTTCTTTGAATGCCAGGCTACTTTTGTTGTAACTTGATGAATAATGCAAATAAGTTACCAAACTATTGCAAAACTTTTCACTCAACACAATAATAATGTTGTGGAGGCACCACTTAAGCAAATTTTATTGCACAATATGTGCATAATACTCATTTGCTTAAATTAGTTGTCTGAATATCCCAAGAGAAATAATTTTTACTCCTTGGGAACCAATGCTCGGAGATTTTTAAAGAGAAGTGTTAAAAGAGTCAGGATTGCAAAACCTGAAAGTTCTGAGTAAAACCAAACTATATGTTGTTGATAAAAGCAAACATCCAAGAATATTTAAATGGTAAAAGAGCCTTTTATGAATTAGCAGTTCTCATCATTATCACATCAAAAACTTTACACATATCATATGATAATCTGAATATTTTGTTGGATTGATCATGTTTATTTATTTTGTTAATAATTTATAATGATGTCAGGCAGGAAATAAAAGTTTTGAAAGAATGTATGTTAGATGTAAAACTGTAAAACAATATTTAGAAATTTAAGTTTAGCTGATAATCTTCAGGCCTCAACTTCAATCAAAATATATATTTTGCCCCTAATCATAGTGTCTTTAATCCTTCTCCTACTATTAAATACTATTGCCTAAATCTTGAAAATTCTGCTAAAATTCTAGCCAGAAAATATTGAAAGCATTTTATAGCCTTCAGTTAAATGTTGAAGTTAAAATTCCTAAACTTCAAAGCAGATAAACTATATGGCAAAGAGTATTTTACATCAGGGGCAATGTAAGATGTTTAATGTTCTATGAAATGATTGATTTATTGAGGAAACTTCAAATTGCTCAGCTGCAAACTTAAAATCAGCCTAGAATGATTGATATTTCCCCAAAACCTCTTTTTTTCTTCTCTCCCTCTCATTCTCTTACTACACACTGTGTGTGTGTATATTTGTGTGTGTGCATGTATATGTCAGTGTGTATGTGTACATATATGTGTGTATGTATGTATACACACACACACATACATATATATATATATATGTATATATCTTTTGTTGCTGTGGCATGTTTCATGAGATGATTTTAGATCTAAAACTTGGCAAAACCTGTCTTTCTTAAGGTAATTTTCTGAAGCATCACCAATCACAGTATCAACGAAGCATGATGCTACTCAACTTCAGGGAATTGATGAAAAACTTTATCAATACTTACCACAATCATTAGAAGAGATATCATTTCAACTTTCGAAATAATCACATCAATGTGATGTTACATGTTTCCTACAAAAGTTTACCTTTACACATTCCTCTCAGGTCTTCTAGACTAATGCTTAATTCTACTTGCATTGTTAAGGGGATAAGAGAAAAATCATACACTTCATCCGTTTTTCATTTGTCTTTGCACTTGTTTATCCAGGTTAGTATGGGTCAGACTAGTGGTTCTCATGTGGGGTTCATATGGCCCTTGGGGTTCCAAATAAAATTTTTTTGTTAAAATTTATCAGCAATAAATGAGTTATACTTCTACAATGCATGAAATATTTAAACAATATTTTTATATATATTTCCTAATGATATTCATTTATAAAAAGCACTCATTATACTCTTGGAGTGGTTGGCATTAGGAAGGGTATCCACCCATAGAAACCATGCCAAATCAGACTGGAATCTGGTGCAGCTCCCTGGCTTACCAGCTCCAGTCAAACCAGCTATTCCATGCTGGCATGGAAAGTGGACATTAAATGATGATGATGATGATGATGATGATGATGATGATGACTATGATGATGATGGTGATAATGATTAGAAGGCTTTGAGGGTTCATCCCAGTAAAATAGGAATCCAGACATGTTATTACAGAAGACTGCCAAAAATGTCAGAACTGAAAGTTTGTTTACAATTAGCTCATGATATCAAGATAAGGGAGACACACAAACAGAAACATGTTTTGTATAGCTCACAGTTAGCAACAAGAGTTGCTATGAATGCAAATAAAACTCCAAATTGTGGGAGTGGAACAGGTAAAATCCAGGCCACATATGTTTCCTAGCTAGCTAATCTTCTGATGTAATAAGTACTCAATGAGGGGTACTCAGCTAGCTAATCATCAGGCCAAGGATACATCTATGGTGAGTTAATTTGGGATTCCTAAACGACAATATAACCTTTATATAATTAAAATCCTCAACCTTTGAGTCACTTTTGTGACTTTCTGCCTATTTTAATGAACACAGTTATATATGTTTTAAATGTGTCCTTTTTGGTGTAGGGAAGGCTTGTGGCTTAGTGGTTAGGGCATTCAGCTCATGATCGTAAGGTCATGAGTTCAATTCCCGGTGACACATTGTGTCCTTGAGCAAGACACTTTATTTCATGTTGCCCCAGTTCACTCAGCTGGCAAAAGTGAGTAGTACCTGTATTTCAAAAGGCTAGCCTAGTCACATTCTGTGTCACACTGAATCTCCTAGAGAGCTACGTTAAGGGTATGTGTGTCTGTGGAGTGCTCAACCACTTGCATGTTAATTTCATGAGCAAGCTATTCCATCGATCAGGTCAACTGGAACCCTCATTGTCATAACTTACAGCTTTGGTGTATATTAGTGTACACATTTACATATTACACAGATTCATTTGAACTATTTTACTATTTTCATACATCTTTGTGTTTATTTCAAATGGCTTTGGCATTTTCAGATATGTAATTTTCTGTAGGTTCACTCTTTAACATTCAGATTATTCTGTCAAACGTGATGCTTATTTCTTCACATTGTTTATAAATAATCATGCATTATCTTGTAGCTTTGAGATTTTCGATTATGGGATTGTTTACTTTTGTATGGCATTGTAGGGTAGGTGTGACAGACTGTACTTGGCCAATTTGAACATAAAACAAATAGAATATTTTGACTGGATAAGGCCAGTTTAAATGCTAAAGGGTAAACGAATAGAACCCAAGCAAGAATGGGCTATGAAAACTTAGTTTGTTTTTTGCTTGTTTAATCTTGAATCAGCTCTTAAGAATCAGGCCTTTGATTGAAACAGTCCAGTTACTGTGATCATCCCATCATTTTGGAGAGTATCTAGAAAGCCTAGTTTGTTGTTTTCTCACTCAATATCAGCTCCAATGAAGCAGATCTATGATCAAAGGCATTCCAGCTGTGATGATCTTGTCTGTTTTAGAATTATTAGATTTTTAGGTCTATATAGTTCTAGATACAGTAAATGTGAATAAAAATGAAACAGGTTGGTTACAAGTGGAATGCTTTGATTATAATATACTCAATAATTATAGCAGATCTACGACAACATGATAAAAGCAGCAACATTCTCACAAGCTCTCTCTCTCTCTCTCTCGCTCTTTCTTTTGTTATCTAACGTTCTCCACATTGTCAAATATGTCCTTCCCTTTTTTGAGATAGTATGCTGAAATTTTATGAAAGCCTGGCTGGTATTTCTAGCAGGACTATCAGCTGCATAGAGTTTACCAGAAACTGCATTAATTGGCTCAAATCTTCGATATTTCAGGCAGAATCATTTTGCATGTGCAAGGCTGAGTACACTCTACCACTCTGACCATAGCTTAAACAATGATGACTTCTTCCAGGTTGACTTGACATATCATGAGGCTGAAAGAAAGGCAGTGAGCTGGCAGAAACGTTAGCACGCCAGGCGAAATGCGTAGCCGTATTTCGTCTGCCGTTACGCTCTGAGTTCAAATTCCGCCAAGGTCAACTTTGCCTTTCGTCCTTTCGGGGTCGATAAATTAAGTACCAGTTACGCACTGGGGTCGATGTAATCGACTTAATCCCATTGTCTGTCCTTGTTTGCTCCCTCTATGTTTAGCCCCTTGTGGGCAATAAAGAAATAAAATATCATGAGGTTGAAACCTGCAAGCGATCGTTCTATAAGTCAGTGTATCATGTCTCGCATTTCTTGAATCTAAACTTTAGTATGCACCATACTTGATATCTGTACCCAACAGAACGGGATTCACTGGGTGCCATGAGATTTAGAATTACAAAAACATACAAATATATTTCAAGCATTGACACTTATCTGAATTCTTAGTGTACATCTACATACAAGCATTACAAATATGTACATAATCCTTGGTTTTGTAGAAAATATCATAAACTTATTTTATTTCTATCAGAAAAATAAACTTAAATCAGCAGGCAACATCAGTAATGTGCAAAGGAATCCATCCTTTCTTTTAAAAGTCCTTCAGGTTCAGCATTGTCTTTGATCATCAGTTGAAGGTTAAAATCACCTGTGCATTATATCAGAGCATCTCAAAGTCCAGCCAACAATTCTTTGTTTTTATTTCTTTGCATTCCCATGCATTGTAATCTTTGTTTAACAAATTGCTTTGTGCCTTTGGGAGATTTGGATTAAAACATTGTGAAGGAATTTTGTTATATTGATTTTGAAGACTTTCAGATATTTCCGCGTTTCTTTTCTCATTTTTCCAATTATGATTTTCCTCAAAAGAAATGCTTCCTCATGTTTTCTACTTCTCCTCTTGATGGGGTTGTTTATTATCTGAGGATCTTTCCTAACATGAACTGCTTACATCTAATCTTCAGGGTTGAAGAATGCACAAACAAAATGTTCAGGGATTTGTATTTCTGCTTTCTCTTGCCAAAGAATGTAAAAAGGTCAGAGAAAGCAAACCTCCTTAATTGGCATTTAGAAATGGTGGATGGGAAAAACAGATAAAAATCATGGAGATCAGAACATAGCATTTTCTATCTTTACTCCAACTATAATCCCAGTTTCTACAATCTCTACTGGCCCCAGATTAACCTCATTCAAAACCTTTGGCTAAATATTCCTTTACACTTCTTGTCATAATCAAGGTATTTCTGGAGACCCATGACCATAATTTTTTTTTAAAAACCAAACTATGTAATTCTCCCTCTCTCTTGTTCTGTTACTCTATTTTCCATAAAAATCACAGAAAATAATGGTAAAGAGCACATGCATTTTAATGAAGCATTTTAGTTAACTTTAATTCATAACATAAATGCAAGACTTGTTTTAGAGACATACATGGAGTATCATAAATCTAATATTTTCACGAATTTACAAATAAATTTTTCTGTCTGGTTAGTCAGCTATCTATTTCTCTAGACTTGAAGTAAAGATTTGCCTTACTTTTAAAGAAATCTTAGAAACAGTATGAAACATCTTATAATAATTCTGCTTGTCATTGCGTTACTTAGCCCATCAGTAACATTTTCGTATGATTAGAGAAAAAGAGGGAGAAAAAGTGGGAGGGAGAAAAAGAGGGAGAGAGAAAAAAAAGAGAGAGAGAGAGAGAGAGAGAAGTGTCCATGACGTGAGGTAGAGGGAATGTAATTGTAATGCCTTCACTTGATTAGTTGAAGAGAAAGTGAGGAGAAAGGTAAAGGAGAGAAGAAAAGAGTATAAGGCAAAGAGCGAGACAGAAAGAGGGAGAAAGAAAAGGGAGAGACAGAAGCGTCCATGACGTGAGGTGAGAGAACGTCATATTTATTACATGGTTAAAAAGCTAGATGAAGTAAGAGGGAGAGAGTTAAAAATATAATTTTAGCAGAGAGGCGATATTCTGATGGTGAGTTTAAATAAAGGTAGAGAGAGAAGGAAAGAAAGAGATGAGGGAGAGAGAGAGAGAGAGAGAGAGAGAGAGAGAGAGAGAGACAGACAGGGACAGAGGGAGAGAGAAATGATGATGGTGGCTGTGGTGGAGATTGAGGTGGTGGTGGTGGTAGTGGTGATTAGATATTGAAAAGTGTATTTTTTTAAACTGAAGTAAATTTTTTACATCACATATCACCTAATACATGCACATTCCTAACTAAAGGTTGTATTATGTGCAATTTAACTAAAGGCTGTATCATATGTACAGGATATTTTTTTTTTTGTCTATGGGAAAAATGGAAAAATAAGAGTGAATATTTATTTTATGGGCGCTGTGTATTAAGTCTATAAAACTGTGCCTAAAGTATATAAAGTATATTACTCTTTTCTCTTTTACTCTTTTACTTGTTTCAGTCATTTGACTGCGGCCATGCTGGAGCACCGCCTTTAGTCGAACAAATCGACCCCGGGACTTATTCTTTGTAAGCCCAGTACTTATTCTATCGGTCTCTTTTGCCGAACCGCTAAGTGACGGGGACGTAAACACACCAGCATCGGTTGTCAAGCAATGCTAGGGGGACAAAGACAGACACACACACTTATATATATATATATATATACATATATACGACAGGCTTCTTTCAGTTTCCGTCTACCAAATCCACTCACAAGGCATTGGTCGGCCCGGGGCTATAGCAGAAGACACTTGCCCAAGATGCCACGCAGTGGGACTGAACCCGGAACCATGTGGTTGGTTAGCAAGCTACTTACCACACTGCCACTCCTGCACTGTATAAAGTGCGTTAAGAAATCATCGTATTCCAATTTCCTTCCACTTTTCAATGGGTAGCAGATGAAGGACTACCTTTCCATACAGGTGCAATACATGCTGCGCTTTCAGGTGTTTTGGATAAAATTTTCAGAAATAACCCAATAGGTTTACCATTAATTCTGTGAAATAAATACAGGTCCCGCTAGTTCACTAATAATGAGTTTTGACACAGATGTAAACTCTAAACAGTTTATTCGAATGAAATGCAAAGTAAATGTGGCTTCTAAGTTTCCTCTGCAGTGGTTCATCAATTAATTGTCAACTTTATACAGGGTGTTTGGCTTGAATTTGACGAATTTCTTATGTCTCCTGTTTTTTGGAACAGCTGGATGTATCGATGAATGGCGTTAGAGAGCATAGAGATTAAAATTGTGGTTGAGAAAACGTTTGTTGATGTGGAGGAATGGAAACCAACTGAATGCTGGAAAAGAGATATCTGTATCACGATGGCTCACATTGAGTTTCGAAATGCCGACATCATAACTTCAGATCAATGCTCTGTGAACACTTTAAAGGCGACAAGACAAGATAAGACATAGACATCATGAAAACCAATTTCCTTCAAACAGTGATGATCTTTGAGTGTGTCCATATTCTTTCGGAAAATCGAGATCAAGCAAGCTTTTGTCCATTTGCTCAACGTGAGGTTTTCGTCCACGCTGAGCTCGCCTTGGGACACCTGCGTTATTTGACACACATACCGCCTCAGTCAGACTCTTCGACCGTCAATTTTCTCGATGAAGTGCTGTGCATCGGTCGCATCGGCACCCGTCGGGGCGCTTGACATACACCACGCAATTCGCACCAGATAATGAATCACTTCTCATTGACTGCTCGATCCCTTTACCATCTAGTGCGTGAAGTAACTATGGAAGTGACGGTTTTTCATCATCGCAAACGCGAACGACACCCCGACACGAAACCGACCAACCGACAACGTCGGCACAAGAGAAATCGTAAGAGGACAGCGGTCGCGACGCTGCTAGTATCGGCGGTCGGCGTTGGTCAATGCAAATGCTACCGCTTATGCTACGCCAACTAAGCACCCTCATAAAACCAAACTAGAGTCAAGCTCAGCAGAGTTCTCTTTCCCCCACGGTCCGGTTTTTCATCATCGCAAACGCGAACGACACCCCGACACGAAACCGACCAACCGACAACGTCGGTACAAGAGAAATCGTAAGAGGACAGCGGTCGCGACGCTGCTAGTATCGGCGGTCGGCGTTGGTCAATGCAAATGCTACCGCTTATGCTACGCCAACTAAGCACCCTCATAAAACAAAACTAGAGTCAAGCTCAGCAGAGTTCTCTTTCCCCTACGATCCGTCTAAGCCTGTTCCCTTAACTGTGATTTTGTTACACAGCAGAGAGAGACAGTGAAAATCCCGTTGATCTGTTTATGCATATCACTAATTAGATGTCGATGAATTTGGCTACTTTTATGAATGCGAAACCGCAACTTACTCTGAAGTTTACGTGGATAGTTCCACAGTGCACTCACTGATAGCAACACGAGCATAGGACGAGATACTGACCCAAATCTTTATTCTCCAAGCCGGTACCGTTGTTTTAAGGTGGATGGTACCACATGCTAAGAAGTAAAAAAGCGTCTACAGAATGAAATGGCTTGTTCAGGCAGAGCATAACCCTCGAGGCTGCCCCACGCACACGTCGAAGAGATACTCTCAATGTCTACCTATCGAAGACGAGAGGAAGGTTTTCCTCCACGACGCCCGGTTAATTGATTGGAGTAAGCTTTGCTGTCCGTTGGCAGAAGGTCTCCCACGAGAGGCTGTCGGTATTTAAGTGGACGATACCACGAACTATAAACACGGGTCTGATGTGAGCGGGTCGTTCTTCTCCTAGAAGTGAGCCGAATAGCGTTATCTTCGAGGCACATCCATCTACCAACACCGGGTTCTGCTCGATTCCACCCATCGAGCAAATCGTGACAGAAGGATGTCAGATCATGCGTCTGCCCAGCAAACAAGTCTCCAGTGCCTCAGAAGTTCTCAGGCCATATGTCAGCCCAGTAAAAGAAACGCCAGGGCTGAAAGTGATTGCTATGAAATATGATCACATTTTCAAATCGTATATCTTAAGTCGACCATTTCTGTTTATTCTTTCATTACAAAGATTTATTGCAGGAAGCCTCAAATAACTCAAATGTTATATGAACAACCTTTGAGAAATTCCTTGCTAACACTAATTGTTATGTGCCCTGTATGTGTCTTGTTATGAAATGTATATGCATACTCATATACACATTCATATACACGCCGAGAGTATAGACCCATAAAAATAGAGAAGTACATCTTCCCGGATAAACTTATTTCCTATATTATTTATTACCTCAAATTTATTCATTTATTTTGCTGCTTGTTCTAAAAACGTCTGTTTTCTGTAAATTGTTTTCACTTATCATTTAATAATAGAGACACTCTATCACCTTTGATCAGACCAAAGTTTTCGTTAACTGTATTTTCAGTATCAAAAACACAAAAATGTTAAGAAAAAAAAATCTACAAATATTCAATAATTGCTAGGTTCTTCTGAAAAGGAAGTATATACTCTCTATTAAGTAATTTTACATTGCATTATCTTTCAATAAAAGAATATATTTACTTAAAAAGTATCTCCTGATCTACAATAATGGCACAAAGCCATGCATCGTGAATTATGAACATATTCGATTTAATCTACCCCAGTAATTAGCTGGTACTATATTTTATCGATCTGCCTGTTTCGAAGGTAGAACGGTAAAAACCAACTATTTAGTTCTCCCATTTAACTATTTTTTTCACTTGTTTCAGTCATATATATTGGAACGTTGAAATAATATGTTGGTAATAATCCTTTCAAATGTAGGCACAAAGCCTGAAGTTCGGAGGAGGCATCGGTCGATTACATCGACTCCAATGTTCAACTGATACTTATTTTATCGACCCCGAAAGGACGAAAAGTAAAGTCGACAACGGCGAAATTTAAATTCTGAGCGAAATTCCACTAAGCATTTTGCCTGGCGTGCTAATAATTCTTATTTCTTTATCGTCCACAAGGGGCTAAACATAGAGGGGACAAATAAGGACAGACAAAGGGATTAAGTCGATTAAATCGACCCCAGTGCGTAACGGGTACTTAATTTATCGACCCCGAAAGGATGAAAGGCAAAGTCGACCTCAGCGGAATTTGAACTCAGAACGTAGCGACAGACGAATTATCGCTAAGCATTTCGCCCGGCAAGCTAACGTTTCTGCCAGCTCTACATGGCAGTGGTAGATAATCTGAAAATATTCTCAATCGATTGATACGGACAAGAACGTTCAAAATTACTAGTGCAGTAGTTAAACAATCGTGGGAAGGATCAACAGTAACAACGACACAAAAAGTAAGGAGATGCTTTATATAGTGGGGAAATGAATAAGAGAAAAGTTACTGTGAATCTATTCCTGTACTTCACAAGACATTTATTTGGGCTTATTTCAAATTTTCTGCTTCCTTTTCGTTCCATTCTACTGATTCAATATATCCAGCAGTTTGGTGTCTGTCCATCCTCGATTTACTTTTCATCTTCCCATTGCATTGGATTCATATTATTGGGAGAGGAGTATAGGTTCCTTGGACGTTGATGCACAAGATGTCGGTTACTCCCAGCGAAGCGAGGTGAGTCTTTCGGCCATCTTCGAAGATTCGACTTGTAGTTTTTAGGAAAGTGAAGTTCGTAGGCCCTACAGATGTGAAAGGATAACTATTTCCTGCGTCTCTCTCTCTCTCTTTCATTCCTCTTTTGTTGTTTTCAGGTCCTCGGGGAACAAATCTTTATGTGGAGCTTACTATCTTTTTACTTTCTACTTGCTTCAGTCATTAGACTGCAGCCATACTGGGGCACCATCCTGAAGAGTTTTTAGTAGAAATTATCGACCCCCAGTACTTTTTTTTAAAACTCTGATATTTATTCTGTCGGTATCTTTTGCCGAACCACTAGATTACGGGGACGTAAACACACCAACATCAGTTGTCAAGCTGTGGGTGGGAAAACAGGGGAAAACAGACACGTATACATATTTATACGACAGAGCTTTTTCAGTTTCCGTCAACCAAATCCACTCACAAGACTTTGATCGATCCGAGGCTATAATAGAAGACATTTGTCTAAGGTGCCACGCAGTAGGACTGAACCTAGAACCATGTGGTTGGGTAGTAAACTTCTTACCACAAAGCCACGCCTGCGCCTATAAGTGAGATCCTTACTGCACCTAGATTACCCGATAACTAGGATCGACTTTGCTTAACTTCCGTGATCGGACAAAAACCATTGCGCTCAAGAGCATTCTATGCCACCAGTTGAACCGCTGTTCTATTTGCACCTTCCACGAGTAAAAGCTTCGAATCGTCCGTGTAAGTATCAGGGTAACTGTATGTCAGTGTAATTCTCAATTGACCAAAAGTCATTGAATGCTTTGTGCTGCAATGAATATTAATTTTGCTTGTTAAAAAAGAAAGAAAGGAAAAGGAGAACCCAAGAACCATTTTTTGTAAAAATCCGAGATCATGAAGCAAACGTCCCGAAATTCTTGATGTCGCTTTTTTTTTTCTTTAAAAGGGGTGGCTGTGTGGTAAGAAGCATGCTTTCCAACCAAATGGTTCTGGATTCAGTCCTTCTGTGAGGCACCTTTTGCCTTCTACTATATAGTCTTATGCTGATCAAAGCCTTGTGAGTGAATTTGATAGACTGAAAGTGAAAGAAGCTTGTCGTATGCATATATGTATATATGTGTGTGTGTGTGTGTCTTTAAGTCTGTGTTTGTCCTCTACCACAGCTTGACAACCGACCCCGTAACTTAGCGGTTCAGCAAAAGACACCGACATAATAAGCACCAGGCTTTAAAAAAAAAGTATTGGGGCCAATTCATTCGACTAAAAATTCTTCACGGTGGTGCCTCAGCATGGTTGCAGTCTAAGAGCACATAAAAGATAAAAGATAAAAGTATCGTGGTGAAACACCTAATCACAGAGAGAAGGTGGGGGAGAAGGAGAGAGAGAGAGAGAGCGAAAGAAGGAGAGAGGGAGAGAAGCAAAACAACATCTGAGGGTGATTGTTTATAATATAGCGACGTAGTCCGAAAATTGGGTGACAGGTACAAGGAGATTAAATCGACCCCAATGTTTAACTGGCGTTTTATTTTACACGACTACTACTACTACTACTACTACTACTACTACTACTACTACTAATAATAATAATAATAATAATAATAATAATAATAATATTAATAATAATAATAATAATAATGATAATAATAACAACAACAACAACAACATCAATTATTTATTTATTTGTCACAAGGGCGCAAAAGGATACAAAGATATACGAAAATTTCCCAATGGTTACAAAAAAAATGGAAGCAAAATGTAGTGTGAAAGAAATCTACAAAGATGAAATAAGAGGTGGTGAGTGACATTACAGAAAATATGACTGGATGTTACAATTCTATATTAGTGGTTAAGAGCGCGGGCTACTAACCCCAAGATTCCGAGTTCGATTCCAGGCAGTGACCTAAATAACAACAACAACAACAACAACATCGAAAAATACCTTAGAAATGAGAACCCAGGTCCGAAATTTTCCCAAGACACCTGATGAAGGCTGGAGAGTATATCAGCCGAAACGTTGTGTTAACAAACAAGATGAGGACAAATATCCGTCAAATGTAAATAATGTAAATAATGACTGGATGTATTATGATATCAAAAGCATATATATATTTACACGGAAATAAAGGAGTACTTTAAAACATATAATAACTAAAACGTGATATAATTAAAAGATTAGCATGGATTCGAGTACTCCAGAAACCTGTCCGCTTATCAATTTCTCGAATTGAGTACATGTACTACCAATTGTTAATAAAAAATATGGTGAATAGGCGCAGGAGTGGCTGTGTGGTAAGTAGCTTGCTAACCAACCACATGGTTCCGGGTTCAGTCCCACTGCGTGGCATCTTGGGCAAGTGTCTTCTGCTATAGCCCCGGGCCGACCAATGCCTTGTGAGTGGATTTGGTAGACGGAAACTGAAAGAAGCCTGTCGTATATATATATATAAGTACTGGGCTTACAAAAGAATAAATCCCGGGGTCGATTTGCTCGACTAAAGGCGGTGCTCCAGCATGGCCGCAGTCAAATGACTGAAACAAGTAAAAGAGTAAAGAGTAAAGAGAACACTTATCATGCACAGTTCAGATAAACCTTGATCTACCATTGCTGACCTTCATGGACTCGTGTTTTGTTAGCATCACCGTTTGTAATAAATGTAAAAAAGAGGCTAAAAATTTTCTTATTTACAGCAAAAAACTGCTCTCCAAGGATGATATAATGGTGTGTTAAAATGGCACAAAAAAAAAAAAGAAAAGAAAACTGATCTACGACGAAATTCTACTACAGTTAAGCCACCAGTATCAGAACACAATATCTGTAGATTATGCTTTCTGTAAAAAAAAAAAAAAAAAAAAAAGCACTCCGTCGGTTACGACGACGAGGGTTCCGGTTGATCCGAATCGACGGAACAGCCTGCTCGTGAAATTAACGTGTAAGTGGCTGAGCACACCACAGACACGTGTACCCTTAACGTAGTTCTCGGGGATATTCAGCGTGACACAGAGAGTGACAAGGCCAGCCCTTTGAAATACAGGTACAACAGAAACAGGAAGTAAGAGTGAGAGAAAGTTGTGGCGAAAGAGTACAGCAGGGATCACCACCATCCCCTGTCGGAGCCTCGTGGAGCTTTAGGTGTTTTCGCTCAATAAACACTCACAACGCCCGGTCTGGGAATCGAAACCGCAATCCTATGACCGTGAGTCCGCTGCCCTAACCACTGGGCCACTGGGCCATTGCGCCTCCACTGCTTTCTGTAAATTATCAGGTCAGTATATGTCTAATTTCCCTGATAATTGTTTGACTTTCCAAAAAAAATTTATTTGAATTATTTTTTACTTTTGTCTTTGTCTATAGAAATCACGAGCTCCTGGACATGATAATACAGTTTGATTACATCACATGGAAACAGCTTGAACTTATTTTTAAAGATTCCAGTTGTGCTGAATAGAATGAAATTATATTCAGACTAACGAGAAACGTTCTTGTACTAGAAACAGGCTTCAACTGGTGAGCTTGTTGGTGCGTTTCACCCGAAGCTGTAGAGACTATATTTCACTAATCAAAATCATTTTCAAAGTCAATGGAAAATCTTGAATATTCTTTTATTATTTTCCTGTCCAACTCTTTGTATATATTTAATGGAGGCGCAATGGCCCAGTGGTTAGGGCAGCGGACTCGCGGTCATAGGATCGCGGTTTCGATTCCCAGACCGGGCGTTGTGTGTGTTTATTGAGCGAAAACACCTAAAAGCTCCACGAGGCTCCGGCAGGGGATGGTGGGGATCCCTGCTGTACTCTTTCGCCACAACTTTCTCTCACTCTTACTTCCTGTTTCTGTTGTACCTGTATTTCAAGGGGTCGGCCTTGTCACTCTCTGTGTCACGCTGAATATCCCCGAGAACTGCGTTAAGGGTGCACGTGTCTATGGAGTGCTCAGCCCCTTACACGTTAATTTCACGAGCAGGCTGTTCCGTTGATTCGGATCAACCGGAACCCTCATCGTCGTGACCGACGGAGTGCTTCCATATATTTAATACACTTGGAAGAAGACATTTCTTTTGCTCACTGACAAAACTTAAAAAGAAAGAAATTGGTACCTTTCACTACACTAATTCAACTTCAAGTATTGCATTAAGGTCATTCATAACATTTATGCGCAGCGCTATCAATAGATCCAATTTTTGTATATATGCTCCATTTTTTTAAAAACTTGCACTCTGCTTCCCTTTCCTGTTATTTTAGAGTAACCTTCACATTCTTGGTCAAGGAGTTTTTCTTGATTTAATTCAAATACTACATCGGCCACAGAAATAGGACGTAAGTTACTTTGTGTTACTAACCCAATGAATACCTCTCAAATAATATCAAATTTAACGTAAGGTGTACTAGCCATCTGAATGTGGCTAGCCACTGGGGGTGGGGTGTTACTGATGCTTTTAGCCCCAGGCGATCAACGTCACCAGATGGACTTTAGACACAATCTCAGTGCCCTTGTGTTATTTGCAAAGGGAGGTCATCCTCCCTCGAAAACCTAAGTACTACATACGAACTATAGTTTCAAGGTAATTGCCTCTCGTCAACGCATGGTAAGCACCGGTTTTCGATGAAGGAGTCCCCCTTGCAAATAATATTTAACGTTTTTCACAGCAACCACTGTCACTGATTTAGAAAAACTGTCTGAAAAAGATTGTACACTAGATGATAATTGCTTCTTCTCATATATATCAGCACCATCAACAACCATTGAAAATAAAGGTGAAATATTCACTACAAAACCTAGCAAATATCCTCCATTAAAATTTCGTCTCTATACAGAAGTATAACCAACAGCATTTGAAAAGCATAAGTATCTGGATTCAAATATAAAAAAAGCCGTTCTGTCACAACGGGTATAGAAAGTATTTTCTCATTTTTAGCTGAAATCTGATATTAAAGCCCTAAGGAGTAAGGCAATTTCACGTCATACTAGTTCATGTATGGCCTACCAAACCTTTAATTACTTTGGTTAAGATGGCCTGATATATCCAGCGAATACCCATATCAGGAAGTAATAAAGTTCTAAAATTCTGGTTAAAATAGTTAAGCCGCGCACACAGAGTACTGGCCAAAATATTTAATGATCTACTGAAATACGCAAAATATAAGCCTTTAGAATTTGTCGTGGGAAAAAAAAAATTAATTCACAAGATTCAAATAAACAGCAAGCATCTAAAGCTATCTGCTTACGGTATACAACGTTGTAAGCGCAATAATATCGCAGATAGTAAAAGCTGAACATATAAAGGAAAGAAAAAAAACTCATGTACACCCAGAAGAGCTGAAGGAATAGCACAAAACTCATATAATTGTAAAGATCAATTACTGAGCAACAAAACTAAATCCAAAATCGAAAAATAAATAGGGGACTGATCATGGGAGAGATTGATTGCTTAGAAGGCTTTTGATAGCGTTTTCTAGTATGGATCTAGGAAACATTAACCAGTCGTAAAGTAACACCATTAATAACAAACATGTCAGGAATAAATTGAGAAATATTCGGTATCGACAAACAAACAAAAAGTAAAAAGGAAAATCCAATACGGAAATACTGTATTTACTGCTCACCACAAAGGTAGAGGTTCCTTTAAAACTGAATATTATAAAATATCTAGCGCAAAATCTTGCAAAAATAAACGGCAACTAATAGAAATAAATATATAAAACAGTTCTAAATCCCTTTATAGTCTTCCCCAAACAAACAAATAAAAAAGAAGTTGAAGTAAAAGACATCAGTGGGAACGATGAAGAAACAACAACAGAAACTATATGTATATAAAAAAAACATGCACAAAAAATATATATAAACACTAAACTAAAAATGGGATTACAAAATGTTCTCCTAAGACGATGTCCGAAAAGCTCTTACGTGGCTAAAATCTGATAAGACTTAACAAAGCAGCAGTGGATAAAGTAAATCTCAGCTCTTCTTGAGAAGCAAAAGAATCAATGGTAAGACCAAAGGATTTTTAGGCGGCGCAAGATCAAAGTCTCTTCAGAAGACTCATCCCCCTCCCCCACAAAAAAACCAAACCAATAAAACATGAAATAGAATAGAAAAAGTAACTTCAGAATACATGGACTTTGTTAGGAGACAGTTACATGTTTTCTGGCAGTCCAGTTGTAGCTAAAAGTATGGATCTCTCTCTCTCTCTTGCTCTTTCTCTCTCCCTTTCTATCTATCTATCTATCTATCTATCTATCTATCTATCTATCTATCTATCTATCTATCTATATCTATCTCTCTCTCTCTCTCTCTCTCTCTCTCTATATATATATATATATATATATATATATATGTATATACACGAGGGGGTGTATGAAAAGTCTTGAGCCTCAAAAAAAAAACATGCTACAAGACTTCTGATGAAGATACAAGACTTGAAAGCTCAAAACTTTTCATACACCCTCGTGTATATATATATCACGTGACCGACCAGACCATCATATTTGTTACACATCGCTGGTCACAATGCGTTCGCATTGTTTTAGCCTTTGAATGACGCCACCCCGCTGGCTAAGCGAGCAGGCCAACAGAAGAAAGAGTGGGAAAAAGAGTGATGAAAGAGTACAGCAGGGATCACCACCCCCTGCCGGAGCGTCGTGGAGCTTTTAGGTGTTTTCGCTCAATAAACACTCACAACGCCCGGTCTGGAAATCGAAACCGCGATCCTACGACCACGAGTCTATTGCGCCTCCACGTATATATATATATATATCACGGGATCACGTGACCGACCAGACCATCAAATGTTACACATTGCTGGTCTCAATGCGTTCGCATTGTTTTAGCCTCTGAATGACACCACCCCGCTGGCTAAGCGAGCAGGCCAACAGAAGAAAGAGTGGGAGAAAGAGTGGTGAAAGAGTACAGCAGGGATCACCACCCCTTGCCGGAGCGTCGTGGAGCTTTTAGGTGTTTTCGCTCAATAAACACTCACAACGCCCGGTCTGGGAATCGAAACCGCGATCCTACGACCACGAGTCCATTGCGCCTCCACTTATATATATATATATATATATATATAATTATATATAATTCTGTCAGTTCAAGTTGAACTGACACATATCATTACACAAACATACTTTCACATATACATACACATGTACAAACACACAGACACGTCTACACACTCTCCTAAATACTCACATACATACGTAAGTACATAGGTACATACATGCGTATAGGCATGCACACATGCATGCGCACATACATGTACACGCATACATACATATGCACATACATACATACGCACATACATACATACATACATACATACATACATACATATCATGAACTAACTTACTTTCTCAGATGCAGCACGAAGCTTTGCCAGTGAACAGGTCGCGGTCTCAATTGTTTTCGTTCCAGCACATGATCTCAGATCAAGTCACTCGCTATGCAAGTTCATCTCCGTAATATATATATATATATATATATATATATATATATATACATATATATAACATATACACATACATATATATATATATATATATATATATATATATATATATATATATATAGATAGATAGATAGATAGATAGATAGATAGATAGATATAAAGAGAAAGTAAGGTTGGTGATTACACGTGGTTGAATATACAAGGAAAGATGAAAACCACAGAAGATTTGTTTTACAAGACTAAAGAATATATTAGAATCGTTAATATATAACACTGTATAAGGCGGCGAGCTGACAGATGCTTAGCGCTATTTCGCCTGTCTTTCCGTTCTGAGTTCAAATTCCGCTGAGGTCGAATTTGCCTTTCAGGGTCGACAAAATAAGTACCAGGCGCGTACTGGGGTCGATCTAATCGACTGGCTCCCTCCCCCAAAATTTTGGGTCTTGTGCCTAGTGTAGAGAAGCATATATAATACTGTATAATACATTTGCTATGACAATTCTAATATATTATATAGACTTGTAAAACAAATTTGTTTTTTAATCATATTTCTTTCCTGAAACACACACACACATAGATAGAAAAAAAGAGAGAGAGAGAGAGAGAGAGAGAGAGAGAGAGAGATCTATATATTTAAAATAATCAAGTACAGGACATTACCAAGGAGTGAAAAATGCGTAAACACATGAGAGACAAGCACAGGACAAAATAATAAAAAAATACACTATCAGAACAGGACATCACCATCGAATGAAAATACGTAAGCACATAATGAGAGACAAGTATGGGACAAAATAACAAAAGAAGTCTAACCGCTCCTCATTTCTCGACTACTAATTACTCCCTATTTCGAGCCTTCAACGACTAGATAGGAAACCTTCATAAAACAGTAGCATCCAGAAATTTTTAAAATATAAAATTTGTGGTGAGTTATAGCTTCGAACGAACAAACAATGGCAGAGTGGATGTACAGAGTAAACCATAGACGAAGACAAATATTAAGGGCCGTTAGGCCAAGATGCATTGTAGTGGGTAACACCTGGAAAAAATTTGGAAAGGGTATAGAATAAATAGAGGAGAAGTAAATAGTAAAAGAGGAAAAAAAAGAGAAAATGTCGGGAGGCGAGAAAAACGACGTCTATCTAGATGGATGACGCGTCCAGAAAAGACAGAGGTGAGAAAATGGCCTATAGTCACGCGGGAGCAAACAGGCAGGGGAGAAGGGGGACAAGAGAGAGGATGAAGGGAGAAGGAACAAGAGATAGTAGGGAGTGGAAGAAAGATAGACAGGGTACAGAGAGAAAGAAAGGGAACAGAGAGTGGAGTCGCAGGAATTATAAGTAAAAGTAAAAACTTTCTGTGGACAAGGCTGCGTGGCGTTCGATTATGAATAAATAAATATAAAATACATCAAGTACAGGACATCACCAACGGGTGAAGAGTGCGTAAACACGCGAGAGATAAGTACAGAACAAAATTCTAAAAATACACAATAAGAACAGTACAAACAAACACACACACAGACACACACATATATAAATATATGTATATATATATATATATATATATATATATATATATATATATATAGTAGCGACATTTAATTTAAGAATGCTACTATACTAATGTTAAAATGGCATTTTTTTATATATTCATGTTGTAAATTGTGAATTAAGATGTATATCAAAAATTTCACGAGCTTTAATGTGGTATGCGAATTTACAGCGTAATGTCAGCATATTAATTTTAAACTATAAATAAATCTTAATTATCGTAATTTATAGCACCATTTGACTTAAGAACGATTTGTTTATTCAGTGATCAACAAAAAACAATGATAAGCTCACATAATCAGAATTTGGTTGGGTATTCAAAATTTCTTAATACACTGCATAGTGTCAAAGACTCCAAATTTGCCATCACGATATAGGACAAGATATTGCAAAGCCTAGGCTTTAAAGGCCCACAGATTTTCAATATCCTCTGCGAAACAGAATGGTTCAGATCATTTATCACTGTTCCTCAGATATTTTCCCAATTTTGGCAAATAATGTTAAAAAAATTAACCTTATTCTTTGGCTTACTACTTTGAAAGCTCTGCCCAACCTTTCCCAAAGATTTTCGATGGGATTTAGGTCGGGCGACTGTGTCGGTCACTGCATCAACCGAACTCTCTTAGACCTAATGTAATCTCTGGTTAGGTGCAAGTTGTATTTCGAGTCGTTGTCATGCCGGAAAGTCCAAGATCGGCCCAAATAAATATATATATATATATGACCACTATCCAAAGTCAGGACGCCATGATAGATCGTTAGCTCCTACATGCATTTTTTTCTCTCCTTGTTTCTCTCTTTTTTTCTGTGTATCTTTCTGTCGAAGAGCGTAGGTTCGAAACGTAAAAGACTTTTCTATTTTATCTGAGCGCTATACTAATACATTTGTTTGTACTCCACCTGCCTTCGTCTTTTGTTCATTTTCGTAAACTTTCCCTTTATATATATATATATATATATATATATATATATATATATATATATATATATATATATAAATATATATATATATATATATATATATATATATATATATGTGTGTGTGTATAGATATATGTATATGTATATATATATATGTGTGTATGTATATATATGCATATATTTATATTTATATATATATATATATATATATATATATATATATATATATATATTTTATTTATATATATATATATATATATATATATATATATATATATATATATATATATTTTATATATATATATATGTACGTGTATATAAAGATAGATAGATACATAATACATATAAATATATATATATAGAGAGAGATAGAGGTGGTCAATATGTAGAGTTGTTTGCTTTGCAGTAATCGTTTCGGGTTGATCCGTTTTGGCTTCAAATTTTGCTTTTCGGAATTTGTAAAGTATCAATCCTAAAGCAGAGTCGATTAACCTCCTCTTCATCTCTCCCTTCTTTCTGTCCGTGTATCTGACTGTCTGTCTCTCGTTCTAGAAAATATTGGCTGGTGCTGCATCTGGAATCGTATGAATGCAGTCCTCACATTCAGCTTGTCATAGGCAGATTTAAGAACAGATCCAATCACAGCCAATGTCTCTTAGAAACAGAGAGAGGGAGAGGGAGGGAGAGGGAGAGAGAGAGAGGAAGAGAGAAAGAAAGCGAAGAGGCAAAGAAAGAAGGATCGATTGCAGTACTAGACTGTTACTTATCGATTCCAAAAAGATGAACGGTGGGTTTGAACCTAAAGCGCAGAGACCTGAAATAATGTTCGAAAACCAATGTAACAGACTCCAAAATCTCTCGCAATTGGCTCAACATGCACGCAAATTCGTACACACGCATACGCATGTGCATATATACATGTGCTTTTATATAAGACTGGACTTAGTGACCGATTCTTTTCTCACAGAGGTCACATATTCTGAAGTTTTGCTTTTTAATACTTACAACTGTCGCAATGGTTACTTTGTTGATACTGTGTGGAGCTGGTAAATTAAGATATATTTCGCTGTCTGCATGAATAATAACTGAAGCAAGCATGAGAACATTTATTGCTGGACATAAAGATATTTGGTGTTGGCTATTTATAATTAACATTAATAATTACTGACTGGGAAATAGACAACTGCTCTAAAATTACAGAAGGCTATATGCGTGGAAACATGCAGCCGGCCCAAAACTATACGAAGTCAACTGCACAGATATCCGTGGAGACAGAGGTCCTTGGCGGGCTGCGCTCTAAAGTGTGCTCCAAACGATTTATATAGGAGACCGGAAGCCAAATTCTCGAAAGGTTGAGAAAACTATGTCACGTCGATTGGTTGCACGCTGATTCTTCACTTAATAGACCAATCACGTGAAGCAATGGTGGTTTACTTGTGGTGCCTGAACGATTATCTGCCGGTTGAGGTTTCGAATCCCTGGTAAACAAAGGAAATGAGAGTTTGAACATAGGATTAGCATAAAGCTTGCACATATACTGTGACAGTAATTTTATACAAATTTGATGCTGGTTATGTTATGCCCTACACGTAAGAGGTTCATTTACCTGGCTTTTACTTCTCACCAAAACATATCCATCTATGAGGCTTTCACTTTAAGTGTTTTATACTTTGTTTTTACGCTCACTTCGATATTCCGATTTGCTTTTCTTTTAAAAAAAACCTTTTATGATCACTTTCAGGTATTTCATTTTGCTCCGGCCTTTTTTTTTTTTTTCAAATTCTCTCACACGAAAATTATTCGACGGGTGACCAAGACCTCCTCGGTCTGCGCACATTTGCTTCCATTGCTTTCGGAATGTACACCTACAATCTATTTGCTCTATATGACAAATCTGCCATCGTCTTACGCGAAAGAGAATTGTATCTAAATAACCCATTTAATTCTAACTTCAATTACCTTATTCGGCTTTGACACAGGTACGTATTAGTGATACTTGTAAACACACAGCCAGTTCTTCCGACACCGTTGGCGACTCCGCGGAGACTTAACTTTCATACACACTTACTAAGAAACTTCTTTTTCATGACCCATGTATCCCTTATTTTCTTCCTTCGGCTCGATGGGAAACTACCATTAAGACTGCACAAGAGATTTTCGATGAAAACTATCATTCACGACACGAACTTTTATGATTTCTTCCAACTCGTTGCAATTATGTAATTACGAAACGTTGCAATTATATAATTACGGAACAATTTATTTCAATACATCAGAAATTTATTACTTGCTACATCTCACATGTTATAACTTGCTTGTTACACATAAATAGGTATAGAAGTTAATTCTTATGGTCACGTTGTGATGAAACATTTTCGATAACAACACCAAGCTAAAAGTTCGTAAAAAAATGTTGAGGAATCATTGATTTTTATTACACTAATTTTTTCTTATACCAGTCATCATTATAATAAGCAGCTTCTATTCTCTATCTATGTACCTATGTACATATACACGCACAAACACACTCATGCACACTCCATGACACGTGTCAAGCTGTTAAACATAAATATTTAAACTCCATGATACGTGATGTGTGCCTTTCCTCTAGTTTGTATACGTATGTGCATTTAAGTGCGTTTGTGTTCGTGCACGCACAAACACACACACACACACAAAATAATTCAGTACTTACAATGCGGAGAGAGTTATTTCCAAATTCCCACATCAAATAGGCATAAAAATGGAAACGTAATTAAAAGAAGGCATTACTTTATAAGAAAAGAGTTGACATCGTTGAAAAACAGTGAAACCTAGAGATTTTATTAGTGTAGAATCAAGGATGCGAAAGAACAAATCTCTAAAAGATCTTGCTGAGATTTTGGAATACTTCCAGCAACTAGTTCAGTGATGCTAACTTAAAAACTGATGGCTTTCGCCTGGTCATTTGATACCGTAAACCGCTATAGTATATATATTGTTATCAGTTTTGATCCATCTAAAGAATGGCCGACTTGGAATTGCTTTTATTTTTTTATTATTATTTTATATCTGTTTTATATCTTTGCAATTCTGTGCTGTGCTGCTTTATTGCGTCAGTATATGTACAAACTTGTATTATATGCACGCATACATGCGTGAAAGATAGGACTGTTCCAGTTACATTGACACATTCATAACCAGATACGTATACACACACATACACACACACACACACATATATACGCTTGCGTGCGCACAGAGTCGTTGCCTTTATCATTCAATCATTATTTGATATTTTTATCTCATCGGTTAAAATTAATTACTCCGCTTCACATTCAGTATTAGGAAGTAACATTCGGATATAAAAATAATATGAAATACATATGAATTGGCCACATACAACTTTCCACGAAAGGTTTTAAAGTTATATATTGTAAATATTAATTTTTTAACCATATCTTCCAATCTACGAGAGATATGGAATAGAATTAGAGCAGAATTTGCAGTTGAGAGCCACTTTTAGTCAATAATGTTGTAGATTATTAGTCACGTGGTCATGGGGTGCCGTCACTTATTTTATAGTGAAGATTTTTAATATCCAAAGAAGAAATTTTTGTGTGCTAATTGTTTGGATAATGTTTAATGAGCGAAGATCTTTTTCACCTCACATATGTGGGTATATGTATTTACAGCATTCGTAATTATTACACCGAACGCTGCTCTGGGGTTTTTCTCTCTACCACATTGAAAGTAGAACTGGTAAAATACATTACTGTAAGAAATAGAAATGCTGTGGGATTGTTGTATATTATGTTGGCATATAATTCTAATGTAATTCTTCTCACATGGAAAACTTACTGCAATAAACCGAAGTCCTATCTAAAGTTATCTTTAATCAACATTGTCGTCTGTTTGGATCATTATGATACAGAAAGCGTTAGCTAAAAGGTAGCAGGTTATCTTCGGGTTTAGATTTTCACAAAGGATAAAACGGTCTTTTGAACTCTTTAGAAGCTTTTAACTGGAATTGGACATCAGTGTTGAAGATGATAATGTGTCTGCACAAATGTTTAAGGAAATACAGCTTGAAAGAATCTACACAATTCCAGTAATGTTCTAAAGCTATAGAGAATGAATATCTTCAGTAGATTATCAAGTTGATAAAGATTTGGGTGGTCGACTTAATCTCTTACCCGGTTTAACACCGCCAGCTAGTGTTTTGGGTGTTGGTAACAAACAGTCATACTAGATCTCTAGTTTGAGAATATTTGCCTCCTATCAGTTTTGGAGGATTGTGTGCGTGTATGTGTGTATAAAATAACATAAGCAGCTACACAGAATATAAAACTAAAAAGAACTCTTATTTCTAGCAATATAGGCGCTACCCAGCACCCTCAGTCAAATTAGTGACGATTGTATTTTTCAGTTTTGGTTTTATATTGCTTATAACTGCCCCACATTATTTTGTAATTTTCACATTAGCATTCCGTTAACTACGCCGTAAATTTATATAGCAAATATATATAATAACAGTCTGGATTTAGCTAAGCCTATCTGGCGAACGGGTAGTCACTACTCTCGAGTCTCTAAATTTCAGACGAAAGTAGTCTCGTCCGGTGAGTCTAGCTTCGCTTGTGGGGTGGTTATTTCCCCCTTCAGCATATGAAAATGTGCTTTTTAACAGTTTTAAGGATTACCTCCTATTTCTAGCAATGTAGGTGATACCCAGCACCTTAACTCGCAATTGGTGACGACTGAACTTTACCTATATATATATATATATATATACGTGTGTGGTGTGTGTGTGTAAAAAACTTAATGAGTGCGTGCGTTACATAAATAATATTTTCAGGATTAAATAAAAAAAAACTTCAAACGGAAAATATGACATGCATATATATATATAATATAGAAAAACGCGTAGCAAATAAATAAACGAACATATACTAATGAAGATATATGTTCGCTTCTTTATTTACTACACGTATTTCTTTAATTATATATACAGGTATGTCATATTTTCCGTTTCTCTTTTTATTTAATCCTGAAAAAAAAGAACGAAAAATAATACGGAACTCGACTAAAGAAAGCTCTGAATGACCCGTACTTGTTTTTCCTGTCCTTTTTTGTATCCCGGTGTTTCGTTGTCACCTGTTGCGTTCTTGTTCCATATATATATATATATATAAGATATGTAGTGTGCTTGAAACCATGTAGTAAGCCTTTTGCATAACAAATGCACTGAGACGTAAAGAATCCTTATAACAACGCAGAAACTATTCCAAATGGCAGGATATATGTAAACGTTCATTATTTAAAACAAAATTGCATTGTTAGAAGCTATCCTTATTTCTCATTTCATAAGAATATATATGTATGTATATACATATATATATACAGACATATATATATATATATATATATATATATATATATATAGACATATTACACACATATCTATCTATACATACATATATATATATCTATATATACATACACTTAAATTTATATCTTAAATTTATATTTAGAGATATAAATTTAAGCGTTCACTTCCGGACTCTCTCACTCTGTGGGGGCCTCAGTTCAAATCGCACGTGTCTCGAATGGGCTGGAGTATTTCTATTTGGATGTATTTGGGTACTTAATTGTGCTCATGACTTAGTGTTTGCTTCTTCCATGGGTATGAGTAAGTATCTCATTTATTTCTTTGCCACATGTATCACTGACGAAGGGAGGGCTCTTAGTAGCTAACTCTGAAATCAGTCCGATATGGTAATAATGGAATTTTTTAGAAATTTCTGTCGACCTTTTTTCGAGTAGCGTGCGTATTGTGAAAAATTATATGGTTAATGGACAATATGTCCAATTTTTCTGCATATTTGGCATTAGGAATTTTTTCGTTTGACCTTATTTATGAATTGTTATATATATACATACATATATATTTATATATATATACATATACATACTTAAATACATATATGTATATATACATACATATATATATATACATATATATATATAAACACACATATATATACATATATATATATATATACACAACATATATATACACACACACACATATATATATATATATATTTACATATATATTATATACATATATATGCATGTATATACCTCAGTTCATCTAATTGTATTTATTTATCGCTACTCTTCATATATAGCCTTTATTATTATTATTTTTTTAATATTCAATGTGCATTTTCGCTTTTTTTTTCATACTTTCCACATATATTTTCCACGTGTAGTTTCTATTTTCTTTTGAAACATATTTCTATTATATATATATATATGGAGGACATTTGTCCTAAGCCGCCTGGACTACTGCTCCCAACTGTGGTCACCGCATAGTGTCAAACTAACCACAGAGCTTGAGACAATCCAAAGACATTTCACCAAGAGGATTTCCACCATGAAAGAAAAGAACTATTGGGAGAGGCTTAGGGAACTCAATTTGTACTCCTTGGAACGAAGACGAGAGAGATATGCAGTGATATACATATGGAAAATCCTGGAGGGACTAGCACCAAATTTTGGAATTGAGAGCTGTTCCAATCCCCGTACAGGACGTCACAGTGTGGTGCCAAAGGTCCCGTCTTCCACATCCAGGGTAAGGAGCAGATACTGTAATAGCCTGGGGTTCAGGGGCCCTCAGCTGTTCAACAAACTGCCAAGAAAAACTAAGAGATCTACATGATGCGGATGTGGACATTTTCAAAAAACATCTAGACAAGCTGCTTTCCGGGATCCCAGATGAACCCACTGCAAGGTACGAAGGTAACCTAAGGGCAGCAGCTACAAACTCTCTCTTAGATCAGTGGCCAGCCACGGCAAACTGGACTTAGAGAGGGTAGCAACAAGGGCGGTGCCCCAGCATGGCCTCAGCCGGATGGCTGAAACAAGTAAAAGAGTAAAGAGTATACAAATATATGTATATACAAATATATGTATATACAAATATATGTATATACAAATATATATATATATATATATATATATATATATATATATATATATATATATATATATATATATATATATGTATATATATACACACACAAATATATGTATATACAAATATATGTATATATATATACATAAATACATCACTACGACTCGCAGTTGTCGTCGTGTACCTATATCTGAACTGACTGATATAGTGCAAACCGGGAGCTTGCTTAACCACATGAAATTACCTTTGTGCATGTTCTCATTTTCGCTTTGCTGTGTTAATTTTTGCCTTGCTGTATTACTATGCTTCTTTTCCAGCATTTTGCATTTTCTTCTTTTCCTTTTGTATTTATGTGTTACCTTCCAGAATATTGCTTCTTTTGTTGATCGCCCTTTCGGTCTGAACAGGGGTTCATGTATCGACACTGGCGGCATTTGAACTGAGAACATAAAGACAAATGAAATGTTGTAAAGCTTTGAGCCCAGCTTGCTAACAATTCTGCTAATTTGCACGTGCGCACACACGCTCGCTTACACACACACGCACACAAACTTTATGTTAAAATGTTATCGCGAGTAAAACAGTCCTTCTATTTCAAATGGTAACCTTGGTAAAATATTCTCAGTTTTTTCTTCTTCTTTCAAGCGGCAAAGTATTTCAATTGAAATAAATAGGCACAGGTGTAGTTGTACCGTAAGAAGTTTGCTTATCAACCACATGGTTCCAGGTCCAGTCCCATTACGTAACACCTTAGAAATGATGTATTTAAACAAGGTACGTTTGAAAATCTATGTTTGGGATTAGTATATTGTTATCAGTAAGTAGAAACATAACTGGTGATGTTATCATCATCATCATCGTTTAACGTCCTCTTTTCATGCTGGCATGGGTTATATGGTTTGACATGCTACTGGCTAGCAAAGAGTTGTTCAGATTCCAACTGTCTGTTGTGACATGCCTTTCCTAAAGCCAGACACTAAGCAGAGTGTTCTGAGTGCTTTTTTACGTGCCACCGGTACAAGTGCGTTTACGTAGCATTGGCACGGGTGCATCAATGCAGCACTGGCACGGGTGATTTTTAAGTGGCACCGGTACCTGAAGGACAAACCTGTATGTGTGGAAGACATCAATTCTAATTAGCTTGACTCGTATTATCAAATATAGCAAATCACCACATCTCCTGGTCAAGTCAATGTGTATAATCAGCTTCAGTTGTTTCAAACATACAAAAATGCAATTCGTTATAAAGGGCTTTTTGAGCTACAAAAGAGTGAAAACCGCTGTATATAGTGCTTTTCATCTGTACTCCGAGTTTATAGAGATTAAATCGATATAATCACCTATTCTCTTCCTTAAATCTAAAACTTTGTGACTATGTAAGAAATTGTTTCAACAGCATTTGGCAAAAATAAAAT
>NW_021835954.1:260000-280548 GCF_006345805.1 Octopus sinensis | reverse complement strand
TTCAATTCACAGTTCACACTTTGTATCTGCCTACTAACTAACATCGGTAGCCAGCATTGGAGTAAATTATAGCAGTCTTCTGATGATCTGGTATACAGGGTGATTATGTAACCGTCTTATGTAACTGCGGACGACTGAAACACATGTGAACTGTTGCAATTTATGATGTAAAAATGTTTTTTGCAATCGAATTTCCAGTTTTATTCCTTTTGTGTATTATACATACATACATATATACATACATACATATATATACACATACACATTCACACACAAACACACACGCACACACATATTCATATATGTGCGTGTATGATTCGGTGTATACCTGTTTTTTATGCAGCTTAACACGTAAATAAATTTAAAGATCAGTCAATACGTTTCAGTAAATTGGTGACATTTATTTCTATTATCTTTGCACAAAAAAAGAATAGTTGTATGTATACATCTATGCATATACGTATATATTATATATATATATATAATATATATATATATATATATATCTATATATATATATATATATATATATATATATATATATATATATATATATATATTATATTATTATATATATATATTAATAATATATATATAATATTATATATATATAATATTATATATATATATATATATATATAATATATATATATATATAAATATAAAACACATATACATATATATGTGAAGGCGCATGGCTCAGTGGTTAGAGCGACGAGCTTACGATCGTGAGGTTGTGAGTTTGAATCCCGGACCGGGCTGCATGTTGTGTTCTTGAGCAAGACACTTTATTTCACGTTGCTCCAGTTCACTCAGCTGTAGAAATGAGTTGCAACGTCACAGGTGCCAAGCTGTATCGGCCCCTTTTGCCTTTTCCTTGGATAACACTGGTGGCGGGGAGAGGGGAGACCGGTATGCATGGGTGACTGCTGGTCGCCCATGCCCATATGCACAAGTACTTTGTTGATGTTGTTTAAAGTTCCAATGAAGGAACCATGGAATTGGGTCAGAAACCAGTTCTTTTTCTATTGGCGAGAAATTGAGAAATAAAATTGAATAATAATATGCACACACATACAAACATCCATCCATCCATCCATACATACATACAAACATCCATCCATACTTACATAGCCATAGATACATAACTTTCAACCAGGGCCCACATGACCCTTGGGGATTCATACAAGATTTTGCTATTAAACTTTATCTACAGGAAATTGAATATACTCCGACAGTGCGCAAAATAATTCAATTCATGTTATATAACTCCAAATAATATTTAATCATAAAAACACAGTGGGATTTTTTAATATACATCGAATGGTTTATGTGGGTCCAACTGAGCAAAACAGGAATCGTAGGGGTCCATAGGCAAAACATGATTGTTGTTATTGTAGCGTGGCTCTATGACCAAAGGGGTTACGTCCGTGATGATATGGCTTCCTTCTTCAGGTATAGTGTATCGAGCACTCTTTTTTTTAATGGGACGGAGTGTAGCCAAAGAATCCAGCTGCTATTTCTAGTGAGTGGAGTAATCCTCTATAGGCTCACCATTTTTGTAATCCTCTATATTGGCTCTCGAATTATTATTTATGATTCTATGCCGTTCAGTAATGTTATGTATAAACAAATCTTAGCTCTGAATTGTGTGTGTGAATGTATGGAGGAGTGTTGCAGGGAGATGCTATGAAATTTAATCTATGAAGCAAGGGATTTTTAAACCTTCATACGCATACACTACACACACGCACGCACACACACACACACACACACACACACACACACACACACACACACACACACACACACACACACACACACACCACACACACACATACCGACACGCACTCCCATAAATACGTAAGCCTACAGGCACTGAATTAGATAGATAGATAGATAGATAGATAGATAGATAGACAGAAAGACAGAAAAAGACAGAGAAAGACAGATAAAGAGGGAGGGAGGGAGGGAGACAAAGAACCCCCCACACACACTCCTATACTAAGGAAGAATGACAACGAAAAACCCATGCGTAATGTATTTCACAGCATTATACACACACACACACACACACACACACACACATACATATATTTGACGGTGAATCAATCAACTCTATCGATTGACAAACTAATCATTCCATGATGCAAGGTCAATCTTTGTAAGGAGCGTGCCATAGAAACGGAGGAATCGCAACTGCAGCTCACGGCGCCGCAGTGTTGATTTGACGGTCGGAGCATTGACCGGTTGCATATCATTGGAGACGTTTTGTGCTGTGTGCCCGGCATAGCTTTCTATCGCCTTTAATTTGCATTAACCATTTGGATTGCGGCCATGCTGGGGCACTGCCTTGGGAATTTTCATCGAACGAATCGAGCCCAGTACTTATTTCTTTCGATAGAATGAGAACAAGACTAAGTTACAGGGACGTGAACTCACTCAACGTTGGTTGCCAAGCGGTGGTAGGGGACAAAGACACAAAGAAACACAGACACACACATGCAAACGCACACACACACACACACACACACACACACACACATTCACACACACACACACACACATATATATCCATCCATATGTTATCATCTTTTATTCGTGTATATGTGTATATTTTATAGTGTTGTGTTTTACCATTGGGTGCCCTGTTGTTTTAATATATATTTCTATTCGATTTATGATAATTTGAGACGATATAAAGTTGTTTTCACCGACTGGAGCGTTTATTCATCGTACCTTTCAATATATATATATATATATATAATAATATATATATATATATATCTATATATATATATATATATATATATATATATATATATACACAACATATGTATGTACAGCAGTGGTTCCCAAACTTACCAAACAATTTTACGTACCTGTCCCCTTGAGGCTTTTTCCGTTGGTTCGCCAATCATGATCGATAAAATAACATAGCGATTCGCCAATGGAGATCGATAAAATGACTTAACGGTTCGCCAATCGAGGTCGAAAAAATAACATAGCGGTTCGGCAAAGGAAATCGATAAAATAACTTAGCGGTTCGCCAAACGTGATCGATAAAACTTATCTAGCGGTTCAGCAAAGGAGATCGATAAAATGACTTAGCGGTTCGCCAATCGAGATCGATAAAATAACTTAGCGGTTCGCCAAAGGGATCGATAAAATAACCTAGCAGTTCGCCAATTGTGAGCTATAAAATAACTTAGTTCGTCAAACGTGATCGTTAAAATAACCTTGCGGTTCGCCAAATATGATCGATAAAATTTACCTGGCGGTTCAGCAAAGGAAATTGATAAAATGACTTAGCGGTTCGCCAATCGAGATCGATAAAATATTGACTATTAAGTTCAGTAATTGTAAGGACTGTAGTAAGATGTTCAATACCTCGTTGAGGTGGAAAATTGACAAGAGGTTGAAAAGCCTCAGTGTTATAAAGTGTAAGAGGCCCAGCGCCTCATGTGTAAATGGACAAGTGTTGATTGTATATTGAATATTTTTTGCATGTTAATATGTGTAATGGACTATTAAGTCCAAAAACTGTAAAAACCGTTGTGAGAGGTTCAATACCTCGCTTTGTTTATTCTGTTAAAAAAAAAAAGAACAATGTTTTATAGAAGAAGAAAATCGGTGGGCGTTTTTTGCCTTCTCTCATCAATACCATCTTTTTTCATCATTCACCTCATCAATGTATATGTCAGCCCGCAGCTACTCTTTGTAATGCTTTATGGCAAATTTTTAGGAAATAAAGTAGCTTGCTTACGAATCACATGGTTCCGGGTTCATTCCCTCTGCGTGCACCTTGGGCAAGTGTCTTTTACTATAGCCTTGCGCCGACAAAGGCCTTGTGAGTGGATTTGGTAGACGGAAACTGAAGGAAGCTCGTCGTATATATATTATATATAATATATATATATATTATATATATATATTATATATATATAATATATATATATATATATATATATATATATATATATGTATGTATGTATGTATGTATGTATGTGTGTAGTATGTATGTATGTATGTATGTATGTGTGTCTGTGTTTGTCCCCCCAACATCGCTTGACAACCGATGGTGGTGTGTTTACTTCCCTGTAACTTAGCGGTTCGGCAAAAGAGATAGATAGATAGATAGATAGATAGATAGATAGATAGATAGATAGATAAATAGATCGATCGACAGGTAGATGGACAGATAATGGCCAAGAGAAATTGGTTCTAGTCGCTCTTCGGTTTGTTCTAGAATGCTGTCTGCACTTTTAACGACGAGAGGGTCTGATTCTAAAACGAGGCTAAATCTATGTTTATTAAATATTCTATAAATGGAAATGGCTTTAACAGTTCATCCACAACCATGTAAATATAGGTACAACTTGCGCGCGCACACACACACACATTACACATTACACACACACATTACACATTACACACACACTATATGCAAAGTAGTCATGCTGGTGGTGGTGGTGGTGGTGGTAGTAGCAGAAAGGCGGCGAGCTGGCAGAAACGTTAGCACGCCGGGCGAAATGCGAAGCCGTATTTCGTTTGTCTTTATGCTCTGAGTTCAAATTCCGCCGAGGTCGACTTTACCTTTCATCCTTTCGGGGTCGATAAATTAAGTACCAGTTGCATACTGGGGTCGATATAATCGGCTTAATCCGTTTGTATGTCCTTGCTTGTCCTCTCTATGTTTCGCCCCTTGTGGGTAGTAAAGAAATAGGTAGTAGTAGTAGTAGTAGTAGTAGTAGTAGTAGTAGTAGTAGTAGTAATAGTAGCAGCAGTAGTAGTAATAGTAGCAGTAGTAGTAGTAGTAATAGTAGTAGTAGTAGCAGCAGCAGCAGCAGTAGTAGTAGTAGTAGTAGTAGTAGTAGTAGTAGTAGTCGAGTTTACTGCTGGAAGTGGTGATGCAACATTGTGAAATTGGCGAATGTTTCGTCGTTTGGCGTCGCTCGTGTTCTGTAAAATGCTGGAGTGCATTGCGTAACGTGTCCTTCCTTTCTAACACAATAAACAAGGGCTGATTTGCGGGCGATGTGGCTGTTATTTCTAGTATATCAAGCAACCGCTTGGAAGCTCCCAGTTTAGTTCACTTTATTTCACATTCATTATATGGCTGTGTACTGAAGAAGCTCGCTTTGCAACCATGTGGTTCTAGGTTCAATTCCACTGCGCACCACCTTGGATGACTTCTACAGTTGCTCTGGAACGACCAGTGCCTTATGAATAGATTTGGTAGATGGAACCTGTGTGGAAGACCGTCATATACGCGTGTGTGCGTGTGTGTGTGTGTGCATACACACACACATACATATATTTATGTATGTATGTATGTATGTATGTATGTATGTAGGTAGGTAGGTAGGTAGGTAGGTAGTGGGGCCGGTCCCAGGAATTTTTCGAAGCGGGGGCACAAGGTCAGAAGGGAATACAATTCCGGGAGAAAAGGGCTTAATAGCATTATTTAGAAGGGTGCACTTCATTTCTTGAGGGAGGAGGCACGTGCCCCTCAGGCCTCCCTCCCTTGGGTAGGTAGGTAGGTAGGTAGGTAGGCAGGTAAGTAGGTAGGTAGGTAGATAGGTAGGTAGGTAGGTAGGTGAGTGTATATGCATGTATATCTTTGTGTTTGCGTTTGTTTCCCACCACTGCTTGACAACCGGCGTCGGTGTGTTTACATCCCTCTAGCCTTGCGTTTCGGTAAAAAAAACAGACGGAATAACCACCAGACTTAATTACTAGAATAATTACTAGAGTCGATTTTTTCGACTAAAGCCTTTAAGACAGTGCCCCAGCGTGGCCGCAGTATAATGACTGAAACAAGCAAAAAATTAAAATTGGTTTCTACACTGGAACATTCCAGATCAATTAGCGAAGGAATACTTTCTAAACAGTCTTCGACAGATGGTGTGATTCCAAGACAAGAGATATGATAAGAAATTGGTTCGTGTGTTTACTTGTCCCTTTAACCCCATGTCTACCGTCACTGGACAAACCCTTCAAAGTAGCACCTCAGCATTGCCGCAATCCAATGATTGAAACAAGAAAAGGTAAAAAGCATATGTGGGACTGCATTATCCAGTGTGTTTGAGGGAGATCTAGCTGCGTTTTCTAGCAAGCGTGGTCTACGACCTCGTAGAAGCTCCATAATTGGTGTTTATATTTTATTAGCGTTTGGGAGTTTGAAAGCAAATAATTGAAATCTAATACTAGGACATCTTTATCTCTTGTTCATTAGACTGGAAAACTGTATTAAACTAATTAGCTAAGCTACTGAAGAAGCGTAATTGAGATGGAGCAAGCCGTACATAAGATGCTAGTGACAGATAAAATCTCGAATAAGAAACAGGCTTTTGTGGACATGTTATAGATCGTTTTAAAAGATTACAGAAACTTAATAGGGGAAAATACGGAGATGGAGAATAATACGATCTGATCTGAGTATGTACTTGTTCGAAAAATATAACAACTTCAAGGTCAACTCGGGGGTTTATTCTGCTGGTTTCGTTGTTGTTATTGTTGTTGTTGTTGTTGTTTAAATCTATTCTGAAGAGGAATTCTATTCAACTTTTATTCGAGTGTTTTGAATATAAAAGAGAGAAAATTCCTTGAATTGTTTGTGAGAATCGTTTGTAATATCAAACTTCCGTTAAAATGGATTAACCATAACCAAGCTATTCGTGTGTAAGAATGTGTGCGTGAGTATGTGTATGTGTGTGTGTATATATATATATATACATATATTTGTATATATATATATATATATATATATATATATATATATTATATATATATATATATAGGCGGTGCTCCAGCATGGCCTCAGTCAAACGACTGAAACAAGTAAGAGAATAAGAGAAATACATATATATATATACATACATATATATATATTGGGGACATGATTCTGCCATTGATGCCAAGGATTTTCCGGAGGCAGCGCTGGTGAAAGATATTTAGGCGACGCTCTTGGCGTGTGTATGGCGTCCAAGTCTCACTTCCATACAGTAGAGTGCTAAGTACACATGCCTGGTAAATCTTCATTTTTGTGGTCTTGGTCAGCTTATTGTTGTCCCATGCCCGTTTGGAGAGTTTAGCCATCACAGCAGCTGCCTTACCAATGCGTATATTGAGCTCAGTATCAGGGGATAGGTTGTAGGTGACGGTAGTGCCAAGATAGGTAAACTTCTTCACCTCTTGTAATCTGTGGTCTCCAATATGTATGTTTGGGATGGTCGATGTAGCCTGACCCATGATGTTGGTCTTCTAGAAGCAGATAACTAAGCCAAAGTTTCCACATGCTTGCTCAAAACAGTTTATGAGCCTTTGTAGGGCTTCTTTTGTGTGTGATACCAGAGCGGCATCATCAGCAAATAGCATCTCCTTGATCAGGACGCTTCTGATTTTGGTCTTGGCACGCAGACGCGAGAGATTGAACAGTTTCCCATCCCTTCTACTGTGCAGAAACACTCCACCATCTGATGTCACAAAGGCATGTGACAGCAGCAGCGAGAAGATGCCAAGTAATGTAGGAGCAAGGACACAGCCTTGCTTTACCCTATTTTTTATTTGGAAGGCGGCTGATGTTGAACCATTGTGCTGTATGGTACCTTGCATATCATCATGGAAAGATTTGATGATCCTCAGCAGCTTTGGTGGACATCCAATTTTTTGGAGCAGGATGAAGAGGTCTTTTCTACTTACCAAGTCAAAGGCCTCTGTCAGATCAATGAAGGCCATATATAATGGTATTTTCTGCTCTCTGGACTTCTCCCGAAGTAAGAAGAATATCATGTCAATAGTTGATCTGCTTTTTCTAAAGCCACACTGCGATTCTGGATAAATTCGAGAAGCAAGCAGTTGCAGCCTGGACAGGTTAACGCGAGCAAAGGCTTTTCCAACAGTGCTTAGAAGAGATATTCCACGGTAATTGTTACAATCACCACGGTCACCTTTGTTTTTGTAAAGCGTAATGATGTTAGCATCCCGCATATCCTGAGGGACTGTACCCTTTTCCCAGCACTGACACAGAAGCTTATGAATGTGTCGAAGCAGGATAGTGTTTTTGCCGGTTTTGATGATCTCTAATGGGATGTCGTCTTTTCCCTGAGACTTGTTACTTGCTAGGGAGTCAATAGCATTGGTGAGCTCTGCTATAGATGGCAGACTGTCAACTTCACACATGACTGGCAAGATCTTGACACCCTCGATTGCAGCCTCAGCTACCGTGGTCCCCCGTGAATACAGATGCTGGTAGTACTCCACCCATCTATCCATTTGCTTGCTTTGGTCCTTGATGAGATCTCCCGTAGTTGATTTCAAAGGGGCTGACTTGGTTGCGGATGGACCGAGGGCCTTCTTCAAACCGGCATACATCCCACGGGTGTCGCCACTGTCAGCAGCTGACTGGATACTCTGACAGGTTTCCGGTCAATACCTATCTGTACAGGTCTGGCAGTCAGTTGGGTTTTATTTCTTGCCTTTCAGGGTTCTTCGTGTAGAAGAATCACTCTTACGGCTGTGGCTGTCACCTGGATGGTGAGGAATCCTACATTGGGAGTGGTAACGACTAGGGTAGGGTAGCTAACTGCTTATTGTAATCATTCGTCTTTTGGTTTACTGTAGCTTTGCCCTCTTTTACAAACCCAGTGAACATATATTTCCTATTTCAAAGAAATTCAAACAATAGATATAAGACCCAAGTTAAAAAGATTCTCAACAATTCAACTTCTCTGGTTGACATTAAGATGCCCACCCCCAACAGGGGCCTTAACTCTCACATTTTAGAGCTCCATGACCTTCATTTTTCAGGAGCAAAATCTTTTTAACGGGTTCGATGAGACTGGAATTTAGGAATATGCACATAAAAATCAGTAGTATGGGATATATGTGGCACGATTACAATTTTTTTAGGGTGTGTAAAGAGGGAAATAACCCTCATCTGCAATTTTGATGAAATTCGAAACATAGATATTCTAGTTCATTAGAGAAAATATAACAGAAAAGTCTAATTCTTCAATTGAATGTAACCGGGCAACGCCGGGTATATCTGCTAGGATATATATATATATATATATGTGTGTGTGTGTGTGGTGGTGTGTGTGTGTGTGTGTGTATGTTTATGTGTGTGTGTGTATGTTTATGTGTGTGTGTATGTATCTATTTGCGTGTGTGTATGGAAAAATATTTGTATCTATATATATCTGTTTGCGTGTATATATATATATATATATAATATATATATATATATAATATATATATACATATACATATACAAAATAAGAAAATGGAGGAATGCACTTTAATCAATAATCAACTGCCAGATAATACCCATGTGTATATGTATATATATAGTTAGACAGATGCACACGCGCATATATACATATATAAATGTGTGTTGTGTGTATTATATATGCATGTCTATATATATATATATATTATATATATATATATATATATATATATACATATACATATACAAAATAAGAAAATGGAGGAATGCACTTTAATCAATAATCAACTGCCAGATAATACCCATGTGTATATGTATATATATAGTTAGACAGATGCACACGCGCATATATACATATATAAATGTGTGTTGTGTGTATTATATATGCATGTCTATATATATATATATATATATATATATATATGATAGACTGAATATTTCCTCTTTCGTTTCATAACACAACAACAAATACTTTCTTCCGTCCGAACACACTGACCTTTAAGAGGTCATTTTACTAGAACAGTGTGGTAAGTAGTTCACTAAACGGAAGTACTTTAAAATGTTGCCCAGAAATAAGCTCAGAGTATGTTGCATGCAAATAATATTACACTCAAATAGCAACAAAAAATACCCTCGTCACGTGTTTGAAACTACGAAACTACTGTTATATGTATTTTACAGTGAATTTTGATACGCCATTGTTCGCTGACAATAAGATCTCTATAACCAAATGACGATGTAGAAAAATACTAGAAAATGGGTTTGTGTGTGTGTATGTGTGTGTGGTGTGTGTGTGTGTGTGTGGTGTGTGTGTGTGTGTGTGTGTGTGTGTGTGTGTGTATTACTCGTAACTACCCGCTGTTTTCCGTTCCAGTTGTTTGTCTCTACCCGCTACATTTAGTCCTTGTACTTCCATCGCCTCACTGATATTCAGTATTACCATCACATGTCATTATCGCAACCAGAGCAGTAATACGGAATTTAAAGTCCTCGCATTTTAAACTCGCCGAAACTCTGCTGATTCTAGTTCCCATGGCTGATAAAAGCATTTCCATGTTTATTTCTTGTTTTCCTTCTCCGTGTACATATATTCCTTTTACTTGTTTCAGTCATTGGACTACGGCCAAGCTGGGGCGCCGCCTTGAAGGATTAGACGAACTGATCGAGACTAGTAAATACTTTATTTAAGTTCGGTACTCATTCTGTATGTCTCTTTATTCAAGCCATTGTTGGTTTGTTCCAATTCCGGTAACATCGCGATTCGGTAAAAGTGTAGCGAGAATAAGTACCAGGTTTTTAAAAATTAGTACCAGAGTGGATTTGTTCGACTGAATCTTCCAAGACGGTGCTCCAGCATGACCGCAGTTCAATGACTGAAGCAAGTAAAAGGATAACAATACTTGTGTATTCAATGTTGTTACTACAGTTGCTGCTGCTGCGACCGCTGCTGCTATTGTTGTTGATGTTGTTGTTGATGTTGTTGCTGTTGTTACTCTTTTACTCTTTTACTTGTTTCAGTCATTTGACTGCGGCCATGCTGGAGCACCACCTTTAGTCGAGCAAATCGACCCTGGGACTTATTCTTTGTAAGCCCAGTACTTATTCTATCGGTCTCTTTTGCCAAACCGCTAGGTGACGGGGACGTAAACCCACCAGCATCGGTTGTCAAGCAATGCCAGAGGGACAAACACAGACACACAAACACACACACACATACATATATATATCTATATATATATACATATAAACGACAGGCTTCTTTCAGTTTCCGTCTGCCAAATCCACTTACAAGGTATTGGTCGGCCCGGGGCTATAGCAGAAGACACTTGTCCAAGATGCCACGCAGTGGGACTGAACCCGGAACTATGTGGTTGGTTAACACACAGCCACTCCTGCGCCTATGGTCTGCTCTACAAAGAATTTCAACCGTGGTAGAACCGTCTTTAAGTATATTTACAGCAACTTTGTCCATTCTGTCCTGTTTTGCGGGGCTCCTAGAAAACACAGAATGTGATTTAAGGAGTCTTTGTCTGCTATTTGTAACAAGTCGAACTACTATACAGAGAATAATTCCTCGTCTTTTGGCAAATCGAGGCGGGGGTTGGGGAGATCCAGAAACACATGAAAATGAAAACAAATGAAATATAATTGGGGACTATATTGTAGCAAGGAGGAATTCCCCGAGGGGGGTTGCTTGTTTCTAATCTCCTAAACGAAATAGTTTATCAAAATATCATCAGACTCCGAATTTGTCAAATAAAAAGAAGCGAAGCGGAATAGAAGCGGATGTCTGAAATGGATGTTATTTCAGAAAGGAAATTCTGTAATAAAATGCAAGACTTTATTGGTCTATTGGCAGTAGAATGAGAAAGCAGCAATATCCTTAAAATCTCATTTCCTTTGAAGTAAGTTGCAGTTTACAGTTATGTAATAGGTTCGAAAAATGATGCTGTTTCCTCTGTGCCTTGAGTTGGTAAATATATAGTAAGAAACACAGTCGAATTAAAATAATTGTATGACAAGTTTACAGATATGTAAACGAAAATATTCTGGGATTTAATGTAAAAATTCGACATTGATTTAAAAAACGAGAAAACGGTAAAATGAGTGTGTTCAAATAGCATGCGGTACTTTGGGACACAAAAGAAATAACTGAAATGGGTTATGGTCGATATCAAAACGCAAATTCAGAAAAATAACATATGGGAAGACGATAAGCCTTGCTGGGCAAAAGCAACAAGTTCTACAGAAAAGATCAAATCATCACAACAAATATGAAGCGAAATGAAAAGGTGTACCCCAAGCAAGAAGTCCTTATCCAATGTGCCTAACCACCACACTAAACCACTAACTTCAGGGTCTCACTGATCAGAGAGAGAATACGTGTGGTTGGTTTTTTCGCATTTCTTGCTCCAAACATAACGTAGAACTTGTAATCGATTCCTACAAACTTGTATCATAACGAAAGCAAACTGAACTCTTGAGAGGCCGCTTACGCGTCTTACAACTCAGATGGTCGGCTGCGAGTGGCGCTTCTTTTTCTTTTGTTTTTAGCGGAAGTCGAAGTCATCCATGGTCCTCGGGATACACACTGTTAACATGTTATTAGTTAAAACACTTACAAACATGAATGTAAACATGTGTAGTCAAAATACGTAGGTTAAGTGTAATTGATGTCCACCAATAAAGACAAATCAACAATTATCAACGAAAATTCTTACAGAAATAAACTGATTGTTGGATAGAGTGTTTCCTCTTGAACATAGACAGCCATTGTTGGGGAAGAAAAGGCAAAAAAAAAAAAGAGGAAGTAAAAATATTGTTTATTTTCTCAAACCTAGCTAACTCTATCCAGATGTTTCTTAATGGAGAGGCAAACTAGTTTTCTAGATAAGTGTTTTAAAAAAATACCAGTTTTAAATTTATTTATTTTTCCTTTTCATGTTAAGTTTGGTTGTACAGACATCTTGTTGAAGATGCCAGCGAGGGAATATCTATGCGGGTACTCTCGAGCCCAAAATAGAAGACAAAGTTTATTCAAGATCGACAGTCATTAAAAAAAGAGGAAACATATTGGATAATGTAATCTCTCTATATATTAATTCTTAATTAAAAAGAAATACTGATTATTAGGACTGGAACACTGATATGACGAAATAATAATAATAATAATAATAATAATAATAATAATAATAATGTGGAATCTAAAAACAGAAACAATTCCTATCATAGTAGGTGCATTAGGCATGATAAAAAAATATTCAGACAATACATAACAAAAACACCAGGACTTACAAACACATATAACATACAGAAAATTGCACTACTAGGCACTGCACACATCCTACACAAAACACTTTCTGTACAGTAACCATAAGAGCATCACAAACAAACACAGCACATACCCAAGGCACACAGAGCTGCGCTCGGTAGTGAGTGAAAGCACGCTATAAAAAAAAACACATAATAATAATAGTAGTAGTAGTAGTAGTAGTAGTAGTAGTAGTAGTAGTAGTAGTAACAACAACAAAAGTAGTAATAGTAGCAGCAACAGTAGTAGTAGTAGTAACAACAAAAGTAGTAATAGTAGCCGCAACAGTAGTAGTAGTAGTAGTAGTAGTAGTAGTAGTAGTAGTATACGATAGGTAGATGGTAGAACCAGTGGTATGTTAGATAAAATGCCTTTAGTTTCGCCCCTGTCTGTTCTGAGCTCAAATCCTGCCGAAGTCCTCCTGGCTTCCTATCCCCTTCTGGGGGATGAAATAAACCAGTAATCCAACCCTCAGAGTCTATTTAAGCGATTTTTATGTCTCCCTATTAATCTGAGGCCCTGTTAATAAACTAGAAATGTTATCATTTCGTAAACAGGATGTATTGAGCAATGGCTGTACGTGATGGTTAGGGCGAGTGGCTGGGTCTTGATCTGTGTTACGGTTAATGTTTCTACCATTCCCAAGAACATTAACCAACGAGCTAAACACTGAAACGGTGTCCCAGAGGAGCAATTGTCGACAACTTCCTGCTGCATTATAATAATTGTTAGGATCATTATTATAATACATACGGACATATATGCAATATGCATGGAGAATGTACGAACATATATATACACACACATACATACATACATATACGTATATGCGTGTGTATGTTTGTGTGTGTGTGTGTGTGTGTGATGACGTAAGAATTTTGTAAACTTTCGTTCTTCGTTTCTTTTTTCTTTTAATTAATGGTTCTCAAAGCACACTTAACCTATAAATCAGCATGGTGGAAATATGAGGTTGAAAAACCACGTTGGAGAGAAAAAAGAAGGCTGTCCATGGGACTTGAACCTGCATCTCTCGAATATTTATGAAATTCTCATGACGTCAGCTACATACAATTATCGCCAGTAAGAATAACATTTCTAAAATGAAGAAGAAATTCGAAGAAACCCTAGAATACAGCCATTGACTTTTCTATCCGAAAGGGGGTTTTCAACTCAATATTTACATGATATTATTTAGTGCTTTATATGTGCTTCGAGAGCCTATATATATATATATATATATATATATATATATATATATATATATATATATATATATATATATATATAATATATATATATATATATATATATGTATTCGTGTTATCATTATTGTTTTAACGTATTTTTGTATTTTTATTCGTGTAACATCGTCCGGTTTTCCGTCCTTGTTTTGTATACATTCGAGGCTTTCTTCCAAGGAATCTAATGCGCTTGGCTTAGATTTTCCTTTGGGGCTGGCCAGATCGGAGCAATCTCAAGATTAATCAGCCGAAATTGCGAAGATGATTCGGTTCTTGACTGAAGATTGAAGGGTTCGAATGTCCCGTCCGTGTTTTTTGTATCGTCTTCTAAATGTTTTGCGTTCCTGTCCCAGTTTGTATTTTTTTACATACACACACACACACACACACACACACACACACACACACACACACACACACACACACACACACACACATATATATATATATATATATATATATAGGGAGAGTTTACGAAAAAAGCAAAAGACGAAGACAGGTGGTGACACAGAAAAAACAAGGAGAGAAAAAGATGTGTGTAGTGGCTAACGATCTATCATGGCGACTCATATATATATATATATATATTATATATATATATAGGCGAGGGCGCGGCTGAGTGGTAAGAAACTTGCTTCAACAACATGGATTCCGGGTTCAGTCCCACTGAATGGCACTTATACTTCAGCCTCAGACCGACTGAACTCTTGTGAGTGGACTTGTTAGAAGGAAACTGCAAGAAGCCCGTAGTATACACGCGCGCATGTGTGTATGTATGTATTTGTGTCTGTGTTTGTCCCTTACCACCATTTGGCAACTGGTATTGGTGACGTTACGTCCCCATTGCTTAGCGGTTCGGCAAAAGAGACCGATAGAGTAAGTACCAGGCTTTAAAAGAAAAACAAGTATCGGTGTCAATTCATTCGACTGGAATTCTTCAAGATGGTGCCCCAGCATGACCGCTGCCAAAGGACTAAAACAAATAGAAGAAAAAGGATATATATCTGGGGGTGAGATATTATGGAAGCATTGCACAAATATAAAGATTTTTGATTTTGTGATTAGGCACAAGGCCAGCAGTTTTAAGAAGTGATGGGGTCACTCGATTACATCAACTCCTGTACTTGACCAGGAAGTGGAGTGAAAGGTGAAGTTGATCTTGGCAGAATTCGAATTCAGAATATCAATAGCTGTAACAAATGCCGCCATGCATTTTGCCCAACACTCTAAAACCTATGTATCGTTGATATTTCAATGAACTGATATCATTTATGAAGGAAACGGAATGAAATTTGTTTAAACAAGAAAATTGCTGCAAGGCTGCGTGGTAGAGGTGTGAGAGGTGGCATGTTTGTAACTTGTTTGTATTCTTCTCTTCCGTTCGCGCTTCGATGGTTGTAAGAAAAAGCATTCGAAGCCTGCGTGAAACTATCGCGCCGTGGGTGGTAAATTGTAACTTGCCAGTTGCAGCTGAACGTCCTCTCCCGGCAGGTCGCGGTTTAATGAGGACATAACTCCTATTACGTTTTACGGTCGTTTAAATTTTGATTTCGGCAGCACTAAGAGAAAATTATGCTACCTCTGGGAAAGGTATTCAGTGGACATTGATGAACAAGCTGGAGAACTTGGACTACGCAGATGATCTCGCACTACTGTCACATCGCCTGCAAGGCATGCAAGATAAGGTAGACCACCTGACAGAAACTTCACGGCGAGTGGGCTTGAGGATCAGCCGGGAAAAGACAAAAGTGCTGCAAATCAACAACAAGCAGGAAGAGCCGATCACAATCGAGGGGGAACCTGTGGAAGAAGTTAGTGAGTTTGTCTATCTTGGCAGCAAGATCACCAAATCAGGTGGATCAGACGAGGACATCACGGCAAGAAGCAAGAAGGCTTGGCAAGCCTTCATTATTCTTCGGCCGGTATGGAAGTCCACTGCCATCTCAACTCGAACTAAACTCCGCTTATTTAGTCCAAACGTAAAATATGTGCTTTTGTATGGCTCTGAAACATGGAGAGCCACCTGCAGCAACTACAAGAAGATCCAGACCGTCATCGACATATGTCTCCGGCAGATCCGCCATCTGAAGTGGTTCGACAGAGTGCCAAACACCGACCTGTTGGAAAGGGCCATAACGATATGTTTTGATGCGAACTCGCAACGATTTTTATTATAACTTTTTTTTAACAACATTATCAATAACGACAGCAGCTGAAGCAACTTCCTTGGAATAATCTGAACTCAATAATTTGAAGAAAGAAACAAAAAGGCGGTGAGATGGAGGAATTGTTAGTACGCTGGGCAAAATGCTTAGCGGCAGTTCGTTCGTCTTTACGTTCTGAGTTCAAATTCCGCCGAGGCCAACTTTGCCTTTTATCCATTCTGGATCGATAAAATAAGTAGCTATTTCTTTACTAGCCACAAGGGGCTAAACACAGAGAGGACAAACAAGGACAGACAAAGGGATCAAGTCGATTATATCGACCCCAGTGCGTAACTGGTACTTAATTTATAGACCCGGAAAGAATGAAAGGCAGAATTTGAACTCAGAACGTAACGGCAGACGAATTACGGCTACGCATTTCGCCCGGCGTGCTAACGTTTCTGCCAGCTCGATAAAAATAAGTACCAGTTGAACACTGGGGTCGATGTAATCTACTTATCCTCCCCCCTTGAAATTGCTGGCCTTATACCAAAATTTGAAACCAATATTAGAAGGAAGACAGTTGTTCACTGCATGAAATACGAAACGGCATTTCTTAAGCCGTTTACATAAGCATCTGATCAGTGAAGTGAAGTTTTCTTTTGTGCGATAATAAAAGAAAAGCGGTCTCATATTTAAGTGTATTCATGCAAACGAAACAAAATTCTCAATTCTGTTTTGATAAGAAGCAATAGTGATTTCATATATCGACCCGGAAAGGATGAAAGGCAAAGTCAACCTAGGCGGAAATTGAACTCAGAACGTGAAGACAGACAAAGTACTGCTAAGCATTTCACCCGGCGTGCTAACGTTTCTGCCGGCTCGCCGCCTTATTGAAGACTTCAAGTGTTGGCAAGATTTCGTAGATATGCAAAGAGAAAATCCAGTTTATAATCATAGATCACGAGTGGTTTGTTGGTGTGGCGTCGGTGTAGGAAGTAAATGTCAAATAGCGCTTAAAAGGCCACAATGTTCTAGAATAGGCGAGTATAGTCGATACAATTGTACCTATTGTTTGACTAATACTTGACTTATCGATCCTCGAAGAGTGTAAGCCAAAGTTTGGTGGTCGTGTTGTAAACAAGTTCGTTTTGCCACTACGTGGTTTGCGAAGTTACTTTCTACAATAGCCACGGACAGACCAATGTTACCTTGGTGAATTTGGTGGATGGAAACTGTGGGGAAGCCCATCGTATACTCACACACACGCAAATACGTTGCTCTGCGATCATTTCGACACCTGACACATGGTACCAAATGCACTTGTACAGGCAACATCGATTTGATGGCTGGAATGAGCTTATGTGCATCACGAACCGAAACATTTGTACAGGTTGTTCGGCAAAAAGATGAACGCTCATACGTCGTCTTCGTCAGGAAGGTCCATCATCATCCAACGTATCATCTCCCCTACTTTCTGTGTTTCTTCTCTGTGTATCTTTCTGTTGAAGAGCGTAGGCTCGAAACGTTAAAGACTTGTTTTATTTATATTTCCTGAGCGCCATACTAATACAATTGTTTGTTTGTATTCCATCTGCCTTCGTCTTTTGTTTATTTCCGTAAACCTGCCTTCGTCTTTTGTCTATTTTCATAAAGCTTCCCGTTATATATATATATATATATATATATATATATATATATATATATATATATATATATCACGTGATCACATGACCGACCAGGCTATCAGATGTTGTTACACATCGCTGGTCATAATGCGCTTTTGCCACTGGCTAGGTGAGCTGACCAACATTTTCCCCTGATCGAAGAGTGACTGGATCAAAGTGAAATGAAGTGTTTTGCTCAAGAACACAATGCGCCGTCCAGTCAGGAGATCGCACCCGCGATCTGGCGATCGTAAGTGCAACATCCTAACCACTAGGCACCCGCGCACGCACACACACGAACGCACGTACGCACATACACACACACATATATATATATGAGGGGGAAGGCGGCGAGCTGGCAGAAACGTTAGCGCGCCGGGCGAAATGCTTAGCGGTATTTCGTCTGTCGTTACGTTCTGAGTTCAAATTCCGCCGAGGTCGACTTTGCCTTTCATCCTCTCGGGGTCGATAAATAAAGTACCAGTTTTCGCACTGGGTCGATGTAATCGACTTAATCCCTTGTCTGTCCTTGTTTGTCCCCTCTATGTTTAGCCCCTTGTGGGTAGTAAAGAAATATATATATATGAGGGGGAACAATCAATTAGCTCGACCCATTACGCAACTGGTACTTAATTTATCGATCTCGGAAAGATGAAAGGCACAGTCGACCGCGGCTGAATTTGAACTCGGAACGTAACAGCAGACGAAATACCTACCCACAAGGGGCTAAACACAGAGGGGACAAACAAGGACAGACAAACGGATTAAGTCGATTATATATACCCCAGTGCGTAACTGGTACTTAATTTATCGACCCCGAAAGGATGAGAGGCAAAGTCGACCTCGGCGGAATTTGAACTCAGAACGTAACGGCAGACGAAATATCACAAAGCCTTTCGCCCGGCGTGCTAACGTTTCTGCCAGCTCGCCACATACTAAAATATCATAAAGATGTATTAGTTGGTTGGTTAATTCCTCTATGTATGACCGGTGCTTCTCTAGCAGAGAGACAGATGGGCGATGTTAAACCCGGCGTGGTTAAATAGAACATGGGGAAGATGACGATGATAACGATGACGACAACGATGATGATGAAGGTGATGGTGATTACGATGATTGATGACGATGAAGATGACGACAACGATGATGATGGTGATCAAGATGATGATAATGAAGATGGAGCTGACGATAGTGATAACAACGATGATTATGCTGCTGCTGCTGATGATGATGATGATGATGCTGATGATGATGCTGCTGCTGCTGATGCTGCTGCTGCTGATGATGATGATGATGATGATGAGGAGGAGGAGGAGGAGGAGGAGGAGGAGGAAAGTTGAAAGATGAAAGGTTAAGGCTGTAAGAAAGGAAAAGAGCGGATGAAAATAGTAACAATGTTGCAGAGAGAGTCTGGTTGACGGGATGCTGAGGTAGGGAGGGAGAGGAGAGGAGAGGGGGAACGGGGGAGGGAGACGAAGAGAGATCATCATTGTTTACGTAAATTGAAACAATATTTTTTGTAGTATTGCAAGCAACGGCGATTCCCCCCCATCCACCCTCTCCGTTTTACAAAGCAATTTACATTCACACACATCTCCATACGCACACACACACACACACACACACATATATGTATGAATGTTCGTACGTACACACACACACAAACACACACACACACACACACATATGTATTTATATATTTTTTACTTGTTTCAGTCTGCGGCCATGCTAGGGCACCGCCTTAAAGAATTTTTTTAGTCGAATGAATCGACCCTAGTGCTTATATATTAAGCCTGGTACTTATTCTATTAGCCTCTATCGTCGAACCGTTAAGTTACGAGGACGTAAACACATCAAGAGGTGGTGGGGGACAAACACAGTCACAAACACACCCGTGCACACACACGCGCACACACAACACACACACACTCACACACTCACACATACACACACGCAAAACGCACTCATATATATGGATTGTATATTATGATGTAATTTTTTTAGGATTAAGCAAAACCCCACCGAAACAGCCGTCGCGAATTTTAAACGCTATTTGACATTTACTTCTTACACCGACGCCACACCAACAAACCACTCATGATCTATGATTATAAACTGGATTTTCTCTTTGCATATCTACGGAATCCTGCCAACAATTGAAGTCATCAATAAGGCGGCGAGCTGGCAGAAACGTTAGCACGCCAGGCGAAATGTTTAGCAGTATTTTGTCTGTCTTCACGTTCTGAGTTCAATTTCCGCCTAGGTCGACTTTGCCTTTGATCCTTTCCAGGTCGATAAATTAAGTACCAGTTGCGTACTGGGGTCGATCTAATTGACCGGCCCCCTCCCCGAAAATTTCGGGCCTTGTGCCAAGAGTAGAAGAGAATATTGTTTATTTCACTGCGAGTTTTATGTTAGAACTCGCAGTTCTGGCTGATGTGCCATTACTATTT
>NW_021835954.1:242500-255000 GCF_006345805.1 Octopus sinensis | reverse complement strand
GTATTTTGCCCAGATTGATAATCCCTCACTAATAACTCTGTTATGTCTGTGTGTATGTGTGTGTGTGCGTGCGTGTGCGTGCGCGCGCGCGTGTGTGTGTGTGTGTGTGTGTGTGTGTGTGGTAAAAAGCTTACCTCCCAACCACATGGTTCCGGGTTAAGTCCCACTGCGTGGCACCTTGGGCAAGTGTCTTCTACTATAGTTTCGGGCTGACTAAAGTCTTGTGAGTGGATTTTGGTAGGCGGAAACTGAAGAAAGCTCATCGTATATATAGATAGATAGATAGATAGATAGATAGATAGATAGATAGATAGATAGATAGATATTTCTGTGTGTCTTTGTTCGTCCCTTCCCCACCTCTTGACAAACTATGTTGGTGTGTTTACGTCACCGTATTGTAACGGTTCAGCAAAAGAGACCGATAGAATAAGTATCAGGTTTAAAAAGGTTAGTCGTAGGGTCGATTTGTTCGACTAAGAACCCTTTAAGGTGACACTCCAGCATGGCCGCAGTCAAATGACTGAAGCAAGTAAAAGATTTTAAAAAATAAAGGAAATCCATGGACAGAAACATAGATGCGAATTGGCAGACTGGCAAGAGTGTCGGGAGAAGAATGCCATAAAGAACTTTATCTGGCTCTTGACTGAGTTGAAATACGACCGGGATCAAATTCGTCTTTCCTCTTTCGAAGTCGATAGAATAAAGTACCAGCTATGTACTGTGCTCACATTCAGCGTTGCTGATCTTGTACCTGAATCAGAATTATTGAATCTAAATATAGTCTAAAGCAAGCGCCAGCAGAATCGCTACAGCGTCGGAGAAAATACCTTGCGTGTTTCTTCCGGCTCTTTAAGTTCTGAGTTCAAATTCTTCCGAGGTCAACTTTGCCTTTCATCTTTACGGGTTCGATAGATTGAAGAATCAGCGAAGTACTGGGGTTGATTTTATCGTTTAATGCCCTCCCCTCAAAAATTACTAGCCCTTTACCTAAACCAGAAACAGTTATGAAAGCCTATGCCTCGGACCTTCCCAAGGACGAAGAAGACTATTAACGTGTCGTGGTATTTACCTTTAAACAAGATAACTCTTGAACCTGAAAATAAAACAGATGAAAGAGAATATAGGCTGCATGTCAAATTGCGAGAAGTAACAGCCAGATATGCTTCACACATTTAAAAGAAAGACTCTTTAGATCAGGGGTTCTCAACCATTTTCTTTTATCTATAAACCCCTTTGATTTCTATTTTATTCTGGTGAACCCCTCATAGCCATTCAATGTTTAAAAACTAGTTTTATAGAAACCTCTTTCAAAATTCCTATTTTGCTATTCACACAGGAACTTGTGTCGGTTGAACTATGTAAAATGCTAGAGAAAGAAACCTAGCTGCTTCTTGCAATGTTTGTTCTTTCTCGAGCCCCCCCCCCCCCCCGCTCATTAGGGCCGGTTTCCCGGTTTCCTTGGCGTATAGGTTCCCCACCTGAACGGGACGCCGGTCCGTCGCCGGTGAGCTGCAAGATGCAGAAGGAAGGAGTGACAGAAAGTTGTGGCGAAAGAGTCAGCAGAGGTTCGCCAATACCTTCTGTCGGAGTCGCGTGGAGCTCAGGTATTTCGCTCATAAACATACACATCGCCCGGTCTGAGATTCGAGCCCGCGATCCCTCGATCGCGAGTCCACTGCTCTAACCACTAGGCCATGTGCCTTCACTAATAAATGTTCCTTCTCGAGCCATGCCAGGCTCATAAGGGTCGGTTTCCCGGTTTCAGTGGCGTAGAAATTCCCCACCTGGGCGGGACGCCAGTTCACCGCAGGATTACTCATTTTTGCCAGCCGAGTGGTGAAATGAAGTGTTTTGCTCAAGAACACAACGCATCGCCCGATCCAGGATCGAACCCACAACCTTACGATCATGAGTTCAATACCTTAACCACTAAGCCATGTGCCTCCACGTTTCTTGCAATACATACCAATATATACATCTAAAACAAAATTTGTTCAGAAGCCCTTCAAATGTAATTGTGGATTGCCAATTTACTATTTTGTTGCGTGGACCCATAAAAATCTTCTTTGGACCCTCAGGGACAATATGGACCACGGTTGAGAACTACTGCTTTAGATAATTCTGTCCTACATACCCCAAAACAGGTTAAAGCGCACGAACAGTTGTGTAGCATGGCTAACTACGCCCGGGGAAATGTAAGAATAGGGGATAGGGCAAAGGGCATGTTATACTTCAGCTATTATTATTTCTTTTTAAATGTTACGACCCTAAAGATTCTGCATCGAGAGCAACCACCGATATGGCAATGTTCAGGCCACGTCACTGACCAGCAAAGGGAAGGCGTTTAACGAAAGGTCTCTTCCGGTAGCTTTCACCTAGGGTTAAACAACAAAAACAGTAATCGTTCTTTCAGAGTTTCGTCTACTTCTATCAACAGACAAAGAATGAAAGCAAAAGTCGAGATCGAAAGAGTTTCCACTCAGAACAGAGCGCCGTAACAAATGTCGCTAGGGTATTTTGACGGAGGTGCTAAGGGTTCTGCCAGAAGGGGACAAAATTTATGAATCATCAAATAAAACGCAAAATTTTTTTTTCCTAATTTTAGATTCCACAAGACAGCTTAGACCTCAATTTCTTTCAGATGCAAATGTTAAAAGTAATTTTTTAGTATAAACTAATAAAAAATTGTGTGTCTATGGCGTAGAATTCGGCTCAGTAGTGATTTTTTTTCGCTATTTGTCCTTCAGCTGTCGCTTCTTCACTAGCGTCACCTTCAGACATTTCTTCTTCATTTTCATTCACTGTTTTAGTTCTTCGTTCGTCGGCTTTCACATCTTCTTTTCCGTCACCTTCAGTCTTTTCTTCTTCATTTTCGTTAACTGAATGTTTTTTCTTATTTTTTTTTTTTTTGGTTCCTTGCATCATTTCTTCGTTCGTCAGCTTTCTCTTCTTCTTTTCCGTCACCTTCAGTCTCTTCTTCATCATTTTCATTCTCTTTTTCACTTCTTCGTTCGTCAGCTTTCTCTTCTTCTTTTCCGTCACCTTCAGTCTTTTCTTCTTCATTTTCATTCTCTTTTTCACTTCTTCTTTCGTCGGCTTTCTCTCCTTCACTAGCGTCACCTTCAGTCTTTTCTTCTTCATTTTCATTCACTCCTTCACTTCTTCGTTCGTCAGCTTTCTCTTCTTCTTTTCCGTCATCTTCAGGCTCTTCTTCATCATTTTCATTCTCTTTTTCACTTCTTCTTTCGTCGGCTTTCTCTTCTTCTTTTCCGTCACCTTCAGTCTCTTCTTCTTCATTTTCATTCACTCCTTCACTTCTTCGTTCGCCAGCTTTCTCTTCTGCTTTTCCGTCACCTTCAGTCTCTTCTTCATCATTTTCATTCACTCCTTCACTTCTTCGTTCGCCCGCTTTCTCTTCTGCTTTTCCGTCACCTTCAGTCTCTTCTTCTTCATTTTCATTCACTCCTTCACTTCTTCGTTCGCCGGCTTTCTCTTCTTCTTTTCCGTCACCTTCAGTCTCTTCTTCATCATTTTCATTCTCTTTTTCACTTCTTCTTTCGTCGGCTTTCTCTTCTTCTTTTCCGTCACTTCAGTCATTCTCTTCTTCATCATTTTCATTCACTCCTTCACTTCTTCGTTCGTCAGCTTCTCTTCTTCTTTTCCGTCATCTTCAGGTCAGGCTCTTCTTCATCATTTTCATTCTCTTTTTCACTTCTTCTTTCGTCGGCTTTCTCTTCTTCTTTTCCGTCACCTTCAGTCTCTTCTTCATCATTTTCATTCACTCCTTCACTTCTTCGTTCGTCGGCTTTCTCTTCTGCTTTTCCGTCACCTTCAGTCTCTTCTTCTTCATTTTCATTCACTCCTTCACTTCTTCGTTCGCCGGCTTTCTCTTCTTCTTTTCCGTCACCTTCAGTCTCTTCTTCTTCATTTTCATTCACTCCTTCACTTCTTCGTTCGCCGGCTTTCTCTTCTTCTTTTCCGTCACCTTCAGTCTCTTCTTCATCATTTTCATTCACTTTTTCACTTCTTCGATCGTCAGCTTTTTCTTCTTCTTTTCCGTCACCTTCAGTCTCTTCTTCTTCAATTTCATTCTCTTTTTCACTTTTTCTTTCGTCGGCTTTCTCTTCTTCTTTTCCGTCACCTCCAATCTCTTCTTCTTCATTTTCATTCTCTTTTTCACTTTTTCTTTCGTCGGCTTTCTCTTCTTCACTAGCGTCACGTTCAGTCTTTTCTTCGTCATTTTCATTCACTCCTTCACTTCTTCGTTCGTCGGCTTTCTCTTCTTCTTTTCCGTCACCTTCAGTCACTTCTTCTTGATTTTCATTCACTTCTTCACTTCTTCGATCGTCGGCTTTCTCTTCTTCACTAGCGTCACGTTCAGTCTTTTCTTCGTCATTTTCATTCACTCCTTCACTTCTTCGTTCGTCGGCTTTCTCTTCTTCTTTTCCGTCACCTTCAGTCACTTCTTCTTCATTTTCATTCACTCCTTCACTTCTTCGATCGTCGGCTTTCTCTTCTTCACTAGCGTCACCTTCCTTTTTTTCTTCTTAATTTTCGTTCAATGAACGCTTTCTTTTATACTTTGGTGATTCCTCTGCTTCACTTCATTCCTCGGTTTTCGCTTCTTCACTTATCTCGTTTGTATCATTCGCAACACCATTTTTTGTCTTTTCGTCTGTTTCACATTCTGTAAGATATTATTAACATAATGTATAAAGATAGATAGATAGACAGACAGACAGATAGATAGATAGATAGATAGATAGATAGATAGATAGATAGATGATAGATAGAGATAAATAAAATAGATAGATAGATAGATAGATAGATAGATAGATAGATAGATAGAATAGATAGATAGATAGATGGATAGATGGGTGGATGGATGGATGGATTGATAGATAGATAGATAAGTTTCTTTATTGGCCACACAGGGCTGCACGCAGATGGGACAAGTTACAAGGTAGAGCTTTTCTTTTTGGGGGAGAAAAAAAAGGTGGCGTAGGTTTTTCGATCAAAAGGGATCGTAAAAGGAAAAAAAGAACAAAAAAAGAAGAAAAGAAAAAAAGGAAAAGAAAAAAAAAGCGGAAAAAAGAAAGAAAAATGAAAAAAGAAGAAAGAGAAAAAAGGGGGAGAGGAAAAAAAAACGATCAATGGATCGTGTATCACAGTGTCATGATGTTTGGTGTAAGGGGAAAGCAAGTAAGGTTTATCCGTGGGAAGAAAAGCCTACGAAAAAGACCACGGTAACCTTGGTCAATATTGTTATATGTTACCACACATTGTTTGCAAGTGGGTAACCCTCTGTTTTCAATTCCTGGGTTCATAGGATTATGCTCAAGGTGGCTTCGTCATTCATACGTGCCATCCTTGCTACATTCACCTATCTTTTTTTAAAACGTTCGCTAGACAAAACTTGCCTCTCTACTCTCACTTTCCTTTTCAAGTGGTACTTGAAGAAGTTGATGAGAGATTGACCAGAGAGGAAAGTGTTTGTCTCCAATCCTTTTAGACGCGTCCACCAGATACATTCTTTCGCCATAGCCACAAGTATGATAAAAATAGCTCTTCCTTCCCGTTTGAAGGAAGGAGGCGTGACGATATTAACGATAGACTCGGCTGATAAACCGACACGTCCCACACGTGACAGCAGTTGTTCGACATAAGCCCACAGGTCGGAAATTGTTGGACACTGCACGAGTGCGTGCAGAACGGTTTCGTCGCTCTGACCGCATCTCGGGCAGGTCGGCCCCGTGTTTCTCGAGCCGTGTCTGTAGAGCTTATCCCGAACGGGTAGCGCTTCTCGGTAGCACTGCCAGGCCAGGAATCTCTGGAAGTTGTCCTTGGGCCCTGGCCCGAAAGTCGACCCGAACAGGCGGGTCAGGTATTCCTCGTCGACGTCCAGGTTCGCCCCGAGCTCGTCGTCGTACCTCCCCTCCACTAATCCCCTATAGAATGCTTTGGTTGTGTTGAAGTCACTCAAGATAGACGGACGGATAGATAGATAGATAGATAGATAGATAGATAGATAGATAGATAGATAGATAGATAGATAGATAGATAGATAGATAGATAGAGATAGATAGATAGATAGATAGATAGACCGACGGACGGATGAATGGATGGACAGTCGGACGGACGGACGGATGAATGGACAGACGGGCGGACGGACGGATGGGTGGATGGATAGATAGATTATTGAAGGATTGGTTCATTAATCGATTTACAATCAGAGAGACAGACGTTGTAACAATTCACTAGTTATTGAAACGGTCGTAACTGGTTGGTAAATGTAATACCGCCTTCTTTATTCTTTTCACTGTTTTATTTTATACTAGGAAACTGGCCCCTATGAGTCACTATGACTTGAGAAGGCAATTTTACTGTTACCTTGTTCTAATCATTCACCAAAGAAACATTACAATTTTGATTGTTCAATTAGAAGATTATGATTACACATACCACTGGCCCGTTCAGTCCACATAATATCAAATGTTCAGCATTACATATATCTATTATAGAAAGATGGAGAAAAGTTCTAACATTGCCAGTAGGATTTGAGTTCAGAGTTCAAACCCAACAGAGGTAGACTTAAACATTACCTTTTATTATGGTTGATGAGCTAAACACCAGGTAATGTATTGGGGGAAATGAACAATTTCATGACTATTTCCTTCCTTAATGACTTTGTAAATTGACCAATAAATATTTGGAGCAAAATCTAGTAACATTTTCTCTCGGTGACATATGGCACTTCAAAAAACATATTGGCTGTTTTTGAAAAGAAACAAAATGATTTAGGCGTTAATTGATAGTCATCTCTCTGTAATGTTGGGCCACAGAGGATAAATGTGGCTTCAGTTTCAATCCTTCATTTGGGTTAAATTTCAATGAAGCTTTCTGTTTCTACAGGATGGGATTATAAAGCAAAAATACAATTCAAAAGTCATCTACAAGTTGAAATTCTCGTTATGTTTATTGAAAGAGCGAAATACATATTTTACATTCGATATCAAATCACTATAATTAGTTTTCTATATGTTGTCTTCCAGCAAGATAAAAAGAACACAACTCCATCATATAATTATTCAGAAAAAATTATTCTGCTTTATTTTTAGCCATGAATCTTCTGTGTATTATCCGTGTATAATTAAACACATACATGCAACTTTTAAGCAATAGCCTACGTGCCACGAACGTTGGTTTTAGTCTAGTACAAGTAATAAGCGACGTTTTATTTTATGATAGACTAGCATTATCGCCCGGCGTTGCTCGGGTTTGTTGCGACCCTTTAGAATTGGAATTTTTGAAAAGTAAAAATTTTGCATTATGTAGCTTGTTATTCTCTTTAAGTGAACATTTTTCTGGTTGAAATACACCGAAAAATGGCGACACGGCAGTCAAAAAATCGTAAAAAATGGGGATTTTCATAGAAAAAATGCACCATTTTGATATAAATAATTTTTGGTGTTAACATGGTACGATTTGAATTTTTTCTTCTACGGAAGGAAGAGCAAGCTTTCTTTTATCATACTTTCAATTTTGGTCAACTTGCAGCTTGCAAATCAATCTATCAAGCCTGAGAAAATATCTCCAAACAACGATTCGATTTGTACATCAAGAATTTTATGTAAACCTTTACTACAGGGTGGTCAACCAATGGAACAGCATTTCTAATAATTGCTGTACACCGCTTACCATATTTCAGACAGCTTGCCAGAAATATGTCCGGCTAAAACTCGTGTTTGGTGAACATATTGAATATATTTGTTTGTTCCTTCTCGAGCCACGCTTGGCTCGTTAGGGCAGGTTTCCCGGTTTCCTTGGCGTATAGGTTCCCCACCAGGTGCATTGCAAAATGCAGGAAAGAGCGAAAGAGTCAGCAGAAGTTCGCCATTACCTTCTGCCTGAGTCGCGTGGAGCTTAGGTGTTTCGCTAGTAAACACACACATCGCCCGGTCTGAGATTCGAACCCGCAAACCCTCGACCGCGAATCCGCTGCTTTAACCACTAGGCCATGTGCCTCCACATTTAATATATTTATTTAGTGATTAATATAGAATAATGGGATCTTTTCTGCTTGGCTGTAAATATTCAATCACTTCAATTTCTATTCGAATTGATTTCATATTCAGTGTAATGATATACTTTTATATGCTAATCAATGCCATGAAAATCATTTTCGCCATAAATCAATAAATAATGAGTTATTGGCTATTAAACTTTGAAAATTTTGAGTAATTTTGGCAGCCAAACAGAAAAGATCCGAATAATGTGATGGTAATACAAATTTAGTATTGTCTTAATGTTACAGCGCATGCTGTTTCCAAAAGCTGATGCGCTGACCGTACACACTAGGCGCAACTGAAGTCAGGTATAACAGCATGTATGTTATCTGCACAATTTCATGATTAAACAATGGATTGTGAATTCATATGAATCCGAGGTGGTGTCAAAAAATTCCCGCACTAGTTATCTTTAATACAAAAGTTTTAACATCATCACCTTCGAAATAGTCACTACGCGCAGCAATACACCGGCCCCAGCGTTCCTGTCACTTTTGGAATCCAGCCTTGAAGTCGTTTTCCATAAGCAAGTCGAGGACTTTCTGCGCTTCGCTCTGGATCTTGACAAAAGTGTTCAGACGGTGACCTTTGAGCTGCCTTTCATCTTGGAGAAGAGATGGAAAAACGACCAACTGAGACTATGATTAACAGCCAACCGTCTCATTCTCTAGTCGCGTGCCCATCATACCAGAGCTGTGATCTGAATGCAGAGAAGAAGTGGCTCGACCTGGAGAGAGCCCCTGATCTCCAAGCTACGCGTCATGTCGAGGAACGTTACTCTGGAGACCCTTCGGAGGAACCCCATTTCGGCCGCTTGTATTCGCGATCGTATTCTTTCGGTCCTTACCTAAAATTCTTCACTAGAGTTGAGGACAGACACAAAAACCTTTCATAATTATTTTAAAACTCTGTGTAGAGTAGAATGAATTAAATGCAGGTATCAGCACATACACCGTTGTGCATATTAGATTGATCAGTTTAACTGTGTGCAAGTTTGTCTACGATTGTTATAAGCTTCTAATAGATCGCTCCGCTATTTTTCTGCCCACAGTGAGAGAAAACCTGTGAAACCAATTCATTCACTTTTCATAGCGAGTCGACAATTGTGGATTTACGTTTTTTTTAAGAGCAAAAAAAAGGGAACAGCTTACGTTTCAAGGTATGCGTGGGTGTGTGACAGCATGTGATGGTATGTATGTATGTATGTGTGTATGTATACATATATGTGTATGTATGCATGTATGTGTGTTTGTGAGTGCGTATATGTATGTATGTATGTATGTATGTATGTATGTATGTATATATGTGTATGTATGCATTTATGTGTGTTTGTGTATGTATGTATGTATGTATTACCAACCCAAATTCATTTATTGAATCCTGTTATGGAAATAACAAAGCACTTTAAGGATCTGAGTTGGTGACAATGGCAGAGCAAAACCATCCTTCACAATCTCGGTGAAATAATTTTTAAAAATACATGTTATATAGCTAAATAAGTGTGTGTGTGTGTGCGTGTGTGCGCGCGCGTGCGCGTGCGCGAATTATATTATATTATATGGGAGGGGGCACATGGCCTAGTGGCTAGAGCAGCGTGTGTTTATGATCGAAGTACCTAAGGTCCACGCGATTCCGGCAGAAGGTAATGGCAAACTTCTGCTGACTTTTTCGCCACAAATTTCTCTCAGTCTTTCCTCCTGCATCTAGCAGCTGACTGACGTCTCGTCCAGGTGGGGAACCTATACACCACTGAAACCGGGAAACCGGCCCTTCTGAGCCAGGTATGGCTTGAGAAGGAACAAACAACATAATATATTTTCTTATATTATATATATAAAACAAAACATGAAAGTGACAATTGTTTGGCATTATTTTTCTCCGTTGTTGTCCATTATATAAACGAGTAATTACCTTCGTAATTCCTATTAGCAAAGATTCGAACCCGTGACCACTCGACCGCGAGTCTGCTGCTCTAACCACTAGGCCATGTGCCCCCTCCCATATAATATAATATAATTCACGCGCGCGCACACACACACCACACACACACACACACACACACACACACACACACACACACACACACACTTATCGTAGTTTGGAGATATTTTCTCAGGCTTGATAGATTGATTTGCAAGCTGCAATTTACGGTGAGTATATCCCTTCTTCTAAGCGTTAAATGTAAATAGCTATATTGCATATTCAATTTATAAAGTCTTTATAAAGTCGACAACCCACCCACCCGTCCGCATCGTTACTTGTTTCTATTTTTTGTGTAATAAAGAATTTAGTTCAGTCGGTAGCAATGAGATTTTCTTTTTATAAAATATCTCACACGGCTACAACTGCAAAGGACGATAACTCCTTTACACAACAAGAAGCAAGGGCAGCAACAAGAATTTGCTATTAAATAAGTTGCTTCCCTTGTTCGTAAAGATTTTTATTTTTTTAGGAATAAATCTTTCTATATATATAGATGAAGTTGTCTGTGTATGGCAGGTTTGGTAGCCTTCAACTAACACTATCTCCTCCGAGACCCTGCGGCGCAAGTTGACCAAAATTGAGAGTATGATAAAAGAAAGCTTGCTCTTCCTTCCGTAGAAGAAAAAATTCAAATCGTACCATGTTAACACCAAAAATTAAAGAGTTACCTCCCTTCGACAGCAAAAAAATTCTAGTCGACAACAAAAATGGCTGAAATCCAAGACCTTGGAAGCTTCATAAGCGTAAGACGCGAAACCGGTACTCCCAGTTTATTACATAATGTTGTAATACAACTGTTAGGTTTATTATGATCTTCATATTGGCATAAATTTTATTATACAAACCTCCTGTGTGTGTTTACGTATTTTACTTTCTAAAATATTTACAACCACGTCTAAGTAACATCTGGCGCCTTTATGTTATTTATGTATATATATATGTATATATATATATATATATATCGTAAGATGTACCTAGTGTAAGCCATGGACACATAAGAGGTGCAGAAAAATCAAAGGTTTTTGTATGTAGCAAATACTCAGGAGCGATAAACACTGAAAATGTACAGAGAACAGATTCCGTCACTTTCCAGGGAGAAAAACTTCAAGTAGTTGATTGCTTCCGTTACCAAGGTGACCAAGTCAGTAGCGGGCGTGGATTCTTTGAAATTGTAGCTGCTAGAATAAGACTAGACAAGGTAAAGTTCAGAAAGCTGTTACCTCTGCTGGTGACAAAGGGCCTCTCGCTCAGAGGCAAAGGTAGACTGTATGACGCATGTGTGCAAAGAGCCATGCTACATGGCAGTGAAGCATGGGTCGTGACTGCGGAGGATATGCGTAAGCTTGCAAGGAACGTAGCCAGTTGCTCCAATGGATGTGTAATGTCAGTGTGCATACTCAACAGAGTGTAAGCACCCTGAGAGAAGCATCAGATGTGGTGTGCAAGAGAGACGACTGCACTGGTATGGCCATGTGGCGAGAATGGATGAGCACAGCTGTGTGAAAAAGTGTCACACCCTAGCAGTTGAGGGAACGTGTGGAAGAGGTAGACCCAGGAAAACTTGGGATGAGGTGGTGAAGCACGACCATTCGAACATTGGGCCTCACTTAGGCAATGACTAGTGACCGAAACCTTTGGAGATATGCTGTGCTCGAGAAGACCCGGCAAGCCAAGTGGGATCATAACCCGTGGCCGATGCTAGTGGTGTATGACCAGCCCACTTATGAATACCCTTCATTCATTGGACAATAAACTATGTTTGCGAAGACCTGTTGAGGCAAATGAAATCGAAATCGCTGTCGTGGCCGATGACAGTACCACCTGATTGGCACCCGTGCTAGTGGAACGTTAAAAGCACCATTTGATCGTGATCGTTGCCAGCGTTACCTGGCTGGCTCCTGTGCCGCTGATACGTAAGAACACACCATTCGATTTATCACCTGCGGACTTCCATCTCTTTCCTAAGATGAAAATGCAGGTCAAATGTCACTGTTTTAACACCGTTGTTGAGATGAAGAGTGAATCGCAGAAGGTCCTCAACTCATGGAAAACGACTTCCAGTCCGGATTCCAAAAGTGGCAAGAACACTTGGACCGGGGTGCATTGCTGGGCAAGGCAACTCTTTTCAAGGAGAGGAGGTTAAAAACTGAGATAATAAGTTATTTTTTATTTAACATAACTACTCCAGGATGCCATCTCATCTCTCTCTCTCTCTATGTATATATATATATATATATATATATATATATATATATAATATATATATATATATATATATATATATATAGTTGGAATTTACAAAAAAAAGAAAACAAAATACGAAGACGAGTGTGTAAACAACAAACAAATGTATTAGTTTAATGCTTGGAAAGTGAGAAAGTCTTTTACATTTCGAGCCTACGCTCTTCGATAGAAAAGAACACAAAAATAAGCAGAGAGAGAAAATAAAAC
>NW_021835954.1:227500-237500 GCF_006345805.1 Octopus sinensis | reverse complement strand
GACAGATATCAAAGACAAATGCCGTGAAAGATCAAAGAGGAATGCCGACAGAGATCAAAGAGGAATGCCGACAGATATCAAAGGGGGGTACCGACAGAGATCAAAGAGGAATGCCGACAGAGATCAAAGGGAATACCGACAGAGATCAAAGAGGAATGCCGACAGAGATCAAAGAGGAGTACCGACAGAGATCAATGAGGAATGCCGACAGAGATCAAAGGGGAGTACCGACAGATATGAAAGACAAATGCCGTCAAAGATCAAAGAGGAATGCCGACAGATATCAAAGAGGTATGCCGACAGAGATCAAAGGGGAGTTCCGACTGAGATCAAAGAGGAATGCCGACAGAGATCAAAGAGGAATGCCGACAGAGATCAAAGGGGAGTACCGACAGAGATCAAAGAGGAGTACCGAGAGAGATCTAAGAGGAATTCCGATATAGATCAAACAGGAGTACCGACAGATATCAAAGACAAATGCCGTCAAAGATCAAAGAGGATTGCCGACATAGATCAAAGAGGAATGCCGACAGAGATCAAAGGGGAGTACCAACACATATCAAAGAGGAATACCGACAGATATCAAAGAGGAAGGCCGTCAGAGATCAAAGAGGAATGCCGACAGAGATCAAAGGGGAGTACCGGCAGAGATCAAAGAGGAGTACCGAGAGAGATCAAAGGGGAGTACCGACAGAGATCAAATTGGAGTACTGACAGAGATCGAAGACAAATGCCGTCAAAGATCAAAGAGGAATGCCGACTGAGATCAAAGAGGAATGCCGACAGAGATCAAAGGGGGGTACCGACAGAGATCAAAGAGGAGTACCGATAGAGATCAAAGGGGAGTACCGACAGAGATCAAATAGGAATGCCAACAGAGATCAAAGAGGAATGCCGACAGAGATACAAAAGGAATGCCGACAGAGATCATAGGTGGGTACCGACAGAGATCAAAGAGGATTGCCGTCAGAGATCAAAGATGAATGCCGTCAGTATCAAAGATGAATGCCGTCAGTATCAAAGAGGAATGCCGACAAGGATCAAAGGGGAGTACCGACAGTGATCAAAGAGGAGTACCGAGAGAGATCGAAGGGGAGTACCGACAGAGATCAAATAGGAGTACCGACAGAGATCAAAGAGGAATGCCGACAGAGATCAAAGGGGAGGACCGACATATATCAAAGACAAATGCCGTCAAAGATCAAAGAGGAATGCCGAGAGAGATCAAAGAGGAATGCCGACATAGATCAAAGGGGAGTTCCGACAGAGATCAAAGAGGAATGCCGACAGAGATCAAAGGGGAGTACCGACAGAGATCAAAGAGGAGTACCGACATAGATCAAGAGGAATGCCGACAGAGATCAAAGGGGAGTACCGACAGATATCAAAGAGGAATGCCGTCAGAGATCAAAGAGGAGTACCGAGAGAGATCAAAGGGGAGTCCCGACAGAGATCAAATAGGAGTACCGGCAGAAATCAAAGAGGAATGCCGACAGATATCAAAGATAAATGCCGTCAAATATCAAAGAGGAATGCCGACAGAGATCAAAGAGGAATGTCGACAGAGATCAAAGGGGAGTACCGACAGAGATCAAAGAGGAATGCCGACAGAGATCAAAGAGGATTGCCGACAGATATCAAAGATAAATGCCGTCAAATATCAAAGAGGAATGCCGACAGAGATCAAAGAGGAATGTCGACAGATCAAAGGGGAGTACCGACAGAGATCAAAGAGGAATGCCGACAGAGATCAAAGGGGAGTACCAACAGAGATCAAAGAGGAATGCCGACAGAGATCAGAGAGGAATACCGACAGAGATCAAAGAGGAATGCCGACAGAGATCAAAGAGGAGTACCGACAGAGATCAAAGAGGAATGCCGTCAGAGATCAAAGAGGAATGCCGACAAAGATCAAAGGGGAGTACCGACAGAGATCAAAGAGGAATGCCGACAGAGATCAAAGAGGAATGCCGTCAGAGATCAAAGAGGAATGCCGACAGAGATCAAAGAGGAGTACCGAGATAGATCAAAGGGGAATACAAACAGAGATCAAATAGGAATACCGACAGAGATCTAAGAGGAATGCCGATAGAGATCAAAGAGGAGTACCAACAGAGATCAAAGAGGAATGCCGACAGAGATCAAAGGGGAGTACCGACAGATATCAAAGAGGAATGCCGACAGAGATCAAAGAGGAGTACCGACAGAGATCAAAGAGGAATGCCGACAGAGATCAAAGAGGAGTACCGACATAGATCAAAGTGAAATGCCGACAGAGATCAACGGGGAGTACCGACATAGATCAAAGAGGAATGCATTCAGAGATCAAAGAGGAACGCCGATAGAGATCAAAGGGGAGTACCGACAGAGTTCAAATAGAAATGCCGACAGAGTTCAAAGAGGAGTGCCGTCAGAGATCAAAGAGGAATGCCGACAGAGATGAAAGGGGAGTACCGACAGAGATCAAAGAGGAATGCCGTCAGAGATCAAAGAGGTGTACCGAGAGAGATCAAAGGGGAGTACCGACAGAGATCAAATAGGAGTACCGACAGAGATCAAAGAGGAATGCAAACATAGATCAAAGAGGAGTACCGACAGATTTCTAAGACAAATGCCGTCAAAGATCAAAGAAGAATGCCGACAGAGATCAAAGAGGAATGCCGACAGAGATCAAAGGGGAGTACCGAGAGAGATCAAAGGGGAGTACCGACAGAGATCAAATAGGAGTATCGACAGAGATGAAAGAGGGATGCCGACAGAGATCAAAGAGGAGTACCGACATAGAAGTGCAAAAGATTGTCTTAACTGGTACATCACACGTATTGAGAAGAGCATTGTCGATGTGAGAACTGTTGCTGCTCATCTATTTTAATTTAACTTAAAAAAAAAATTTTTTATATAAAAAAAAATGAACGAACTATTGAGTTTGGTTTAATGGCCTACCAATATACACTATGAGTTTCTTTGCCCTAGGAGTCGGGAAGACACTCTGCAAGAAGTGGAAGCAAATTTGAAAGAAGAAAAAAAAGTAATAATAATAATAATAATAATAATAATAATTATAATAATAATTATAATAAAAATAATAATAATAATAATAATAATAATTTTTAAAAAATGGAGCAGACCCAAAATGCCGATTCTGCAACGACATGATTGAAACAGTGGACCACCTAATCTCTGGATGTAAAGTATTAGCACCAGTGGAGTATAAATTAAGAAATGACAGAGTTGGCCAATATCTCCACTGGCTAATAAGTCGGCATTACAATATCAAAACTGCCGACAAGTGGTATAATCACCACCCTGAGGCTGTAACTGAAGGAGAAAATGTAACCATTCTGTGGGACTTTCCAGTACATACAGAGCGAACCATCAAGGCCAATAAACCAGATATAGTTGTGAAAGACAAAAACAATAAAGTTTGCTTATTGATCGACATGAGCATCCCCTGTGATCATAATATCTCAGCGAAAGAGTTTGACAAGCTCAGAAAATATAAAGACCTACTCATTGAAATTGAGAAAATGTAGCATCTCAAGGCGGTTACAATACCAGTGATCGTAGGAGCACTAGGAATGATCAAGAAGGGAACCGAAAATTATATGAGAATGATCCCTGGCTTACCATCCCTGCAAGAAGTGCAAAAGATTGTCTTAACTGGTACATCACACGTATTGAGAAGAGCATTGTCGATGTGAGAACTGTTACTGCTCATGTATTTTAATTTAACTTTAAAACAAAAATTTTTTTAAATGAAAAAAAAAATGAACGAACTATTGAGTTTGGTTTAATGGCCTACCAATATACACTATGAGTTTCTTTGCTCTAGGAGTCGAGAAGACACTCGGCAAGAAATGGAAGCAAATTTGAAAGAAGAAAAAAAATTAATAATATTAATAATAATAATAATAATAATAATGATAATAATGATAATAATGATAATAATAATATAATGATAATAATAATAATAATAATGATAATAATAATAAAATAAAAAAAAAAAAAAAAATAATAATAATAATGATAATAAGTAATAATAATAATAATAATAATAATAATAATAATAATAATAATAATAAAAATGGAGCAGACCCAAAATGCCGATTCTGCAACGACATGATTGAAACAGTGGACCACCTAATCTCTGGATGTAAAGTCTTAGCACCAGTGAAGTATAAATTAAGACATGACAGAGTTGGCCAATATCTCCACTGGCTAATAAGTCGGCATTACAATATCAAAACTGCCGACAAGTGGTATAATCACAGCCCTGAGGCTGTAACTGAAGGAGAAAATGTAACCATTCTGTGGGACTTTCCAGTACATACAGACGGAACCATCAAGGCCAATAAACCAGATATTGTTGTGAAAGACAAAAACTATAAAGTTTGCTTATTGATCGACATGAGCATCCCCTGTGATCATAATATCTCAGCGAAAGAGTTTGACAAGCTCAGAAAATATAAAGACCTACTCAATGAAATTGAGAAAATGTGGCATCTCAAGGCGGTTACAATACCAGTGATCGTAGGAGCACTAGGAATGATCAAGAAGGGAACCGAAAATTATATGAGAATGATCCCTGGCTAACCATCCCTGCAAGAAGTGCAAAAGATTGTCTTAACTGGTACATCACACGTATTGAGAAGAGCATTGTCGATGTGAGAACTGTTACTGCTCATGTATTTTAATTTAACTTTAAAAAAAAATTTTTTTATATAAAAAAAAATGAACGAACTATTGAGTTTGGTTTAATGGCCTACCAATATACACTATGAGTTTCTTTGCCCTAGGAGTCGGGAAGACACTCGGCAAGAAATGGAAGCAAATTCGAAAGAAGAAAAAAAAGTAATAATAATAATAATAATAATAATAATAATAATAATGATAATAATCATAATAATCATAATAATCATAATAATGATAATAATAATAATAATAATAATAATTATAATAATAATAATAATATTGGGGTTTGAATAATTGACCTCTGGAAACATAGGTGTTTCGTTCAACATCGTAAAGCAACCCTTATTCAGGGACCTTTTGAAAAGGATGGGCTACTCAACCTGAAGAAAATTCTAACTGGGCCCCACCTGCAAGGTCATGAGCTGTTTATCTTGATATAATATCACCATGTCGCGCACATATGGTTGTGATGCATGTGCCTGGTGTACCTTTATCAGACGGGTAGTCATAATGGGTATATTGGCCTACGTATATTTTACCCCAGTGTCACTTTGATGGCATGAACTGCTCTCTCACTCAATAATAATAATAATAAAATTAATAATAATAATAATAATAATCATAATAATGATATTAATAATTATAATAATAATAATAATAATAATAATAATGATAATAATAATAATAATAATAATAACATTGCGGTTTGAATAATTCACCTCTGGAAACATAGGTGTTTCGTTCAACATCCTAAAGCAACCCTTATTCAGGGACCTTTTGAGCAGGATGGGCTACTCAACCTGAAGAAAATTCTAACTCTATGGGTATATTGGCCTACGTATATTTTACCCCAGTGTCACTTTGATGGCATGAACTTCTCTCTCACTCAATAATAATAATAATAATAATAATAATAATATTAATAATAATAATAATAATAATAATAATAATAATAAATAATAATAATAATAATAATAATGATAATGATAATAATAATAATAATAATATAATAATAATAATGATAATGATAATAATAATGATAATGATAATAATAATAATAATATAATAATAATAATAATATTGGGGTTTGAATAATTCACCTCTGGAAACATAGGTGTTTCGTTCAACATCCTTAAACAACCCTTATTCAGGGACCTTTTGAGCAGGATGGCCTACTCAACCTGAAGAAAATTCTAACTGGGCCCCACCTGCAAGGTCATGTGCTGTTTATCTTGATATGAGATCACCATGTCGCGCACATATGATTGTGATGCATGTGCCTGGTGTAACTTTATCAGACGGGTAGTCATGATGGGTATATTGGGCTTCGTATATTTTACCCCAGTGTCACTTTGATGGCATGAACTGCTCTCTCACTCAATAATAATAATAATAATAATAATAATAATAATAAAAATGGAGCAGACCCAAAATGCCGATTCTGCAACGACATGATTGAAACAGTGGACCACCTAATCTCTGGATGTAAAGTCTTAGCACCAGTGGAGTATAAATTAAGACATGACAGAGTTGGCCAATATCTCCACTGGCTAATAAGTCGGCATTACAATATCAAAACTGCCGACAAGTGGTATAATCACCACCCTGAGGCTGTAACTGAAGGAGAAAATGTAACCATTCTGTGGGACTTTCCAGTACATACAGACCGAACCATCACAGCCAATAAACCAGATATAGTTGTGAAAGACCAAAACAATAAAGTTTGCTTATTGATCGACATGAGCATCCCCTGTGATCATAATATCTCAGCGAAAGAGTTTGACAAGCTCAGAAAATATAAAGACCTACTCATTGAAATTGAGAAAATGTGGCATCTCAAGGCGGTTACAATACCAGTGATCGTAGGAGCTCTAGGAATGATCAAGAAGGGAACCGAAAATTATATGAGAATGATCCCTGGCTTACCATCCCTGCAAGAAGTGCAAAAGATTGTCTTAACTGGTACATCACACGTATTGAGAAGAGCATTGTCGACGAGAGAACTGTTACTGCTCATGTATTTTAATTTAACTTTAAAAAAAAAAATTTTTTTAATGTAAAAAAAAAATGAACGTACTATTGAGTTTGGTTTAATGGCCTACCAATATACACTATGAGTTTCTTTGCCCTAGGAGTCGGGAAGACACTTGCAAGAAATGGAAGCAAATTTGAAAAAAGAAAAAAAGTAATAATAATAATAATGATAATAATAATAATATGCCCCAGCATGGCCACAGCTCATAAGCTGAAACTAGAATCAATCAATCAATCATAATAATAATAATAATAAAAATAATAATAATAATAATAATAATAATAATAATGATAATAATGATAATAATAATAATAATAATAATGATGGTGATGATGATAATAATAATAATAGTAATAATAATAATAGTAATAATAGTAATAATAATGATAATAATGATAATATTGATAATAATAATAATAATAATAATGATGGTGATGATGATAATAATAATAATAGTAATAATAATAATAATAATAATAATAATAATAATAATAATAATAACATTGGGGTTTGAATAATTCACCTCTGGAAACATAGGTGTTTCGTTCAACATCCTAAAGCAACCCTTATTCAGGGACCTTTTGAGCAGGATGGCCTACTCAACCTGAAGAAAATTCTAACTGGGCCCCACCTGCAAGGTCATGTGCTGTTTATCTTGATATGAGATCACCATGTCGCGCACATATGGTTGTGATGCATGTGCCTGGTGTACCTATATCAGACGGGTAGTCATGATGGGTATATTGGCCTTCGTATATTTTACCCCAGTGTCACTTTGATGGCATGAACTGCTCTCTCACTCAATAATAATAATAATAATGATGATGATGATGATGATGATGATGATGATAATATTAATAATAATAATATTAGTAGTAGCAACGCTACTTAGCAACAAAAAGAGAACAAAAATGCTCCGCAAATATAACATCACAGAAAAAGATTTGCCGGAGATAAAAGAAAAGCTGAAGCAAGATATCCTTGCCAAAGCTCAAAGGATCCGCCGGTACGAGAAACGCCAACGTTTCTTTGAACAGAACAAAAAGTTCAACTCCGACCCCAAAAAGTTCTACCAAGAACTGGGCAAAAATAAAATAGAAGTCACTGCAGCACCAACGGCAGAAGAATTGGAAGAATTCTGGAGAGATATATGGTCGGCGAACGAACAGCCAAAAAAAAGGAGTATGAGAATAACAAACTCGGCATCTGAACAACTTTGGACCCCCATAACAACTGAAGAGCTCACCCAGGCACTGCAAAAACTAAGCAACTGGAAGGCACCTGGGCATGACAAGTTCCCCAACTTCTGGTTGAAATATCTAACAGGAATGCACAAAAAGCTGGCTGAAAACTTTAACAGCATACTAGCAGAGCCAGAGACAATGCCTGAATGGCTCACGAAGGGGAAAACCATCTTAATTCCCAAATCAAATGAAACAGAAAAACCAGAAAACTACAGACCAATAACCTGCCTCCCTACTATGTTCAAGGCATTTACTGCAGTGATATCGCAAAGGCTGAACAAGCACCTGGACGAAAACAAACTGTTCCCAGAAGAGCAGAAAGGATGCCGCAAGGGCTCATATGGCTGTAAAGATCAACTAATGATTAATAAAGCCGTAACTGAAGACAGCCACAGAAAGAAGAAAGGCCTCAGTATGGCCTGGATTGACTACAAAAAGGCGTTTGATAGCATCCCCCACACATGGATCCTCGAAACTGTAGCCATTAACAAAGTAGCACCAACAATCATAAAATTCATAGAGCACTCTATGAATAAATGGCAAACAGTCCTACACCTCCAAACAAAAGAGGGACTCATGAAAACCAAAGACATCCCCATTAGAAGAGGAATATTCCAGGGAGACATGCTCTCTGCACTCCTTTTCTGCTTGGCACTGTCACCTCTATCTGATATGCTAAATAGAACTGGATGCGGATATAAATGTTACGGCAAAACGATCAGCCACCTTTTATATATGGATGACCTAAAACTATACGCTGCAAATGACAAACAGCTGGAAACACTATTAAAGACAGTTCATGGATTTACCAAAGAAATAGATATGAAATTTGGATTAGAAAAATGCGCCAAAGTAACCCTGAAAAGAGGAAAACTAGTTAAGAGTAACAACATCACACTAGATAAAACCAATGAAATAAAAGAATTAGACCAAAGCCAAACTTACAAATACTTAGGAATCCATGAACTAGATAAGACACAACACACACAAATGAAAGAGAAAATAAAAAAAGAATATTATAGACGAGTTAGATCAATACTAAACACAGAGCTCAATGCTAAAAACAAGATAATAGGTATCAACACTTTAGCTGTCCCAGTTATAAGTTACAGCTACAATATCCTTAACTGGACACGAAATGAACTGACCAAAATAGATAGGAAAACAAGAAAAATAATGACAGGATCTAGGATGCATCACCCAAAATCTGACATAGAAAGACTATATATACAACGTATAGAAGGTGGTAGAGGCCTTATACAGCTGGAAAACTACTATAAAATAACCACCATAGGACTGCAAAAATATCTACTTCAGAAGGAAGGAAAACTGATCCAGATAGCGGCAAAACACGAGCAAAACAAAAAACTGTTCTCAGTATTTAAGGAAGCTGACAAATACAAACAAGAAATCATACCACCTAATAAACATGAAGAAGAAGAAGAAGATGAAGAAACAACAAAAGCTATAAAACAAATGAAATCCAAACTAAAAATAGAACAGCAACGAACCATGATAAAACGATGGCAAGAAAAGCCCCTTCATGGTAAATACTGCACTAAACTAAACGCAAAAGAAATAGACAAAGAAAAATCCCAGCAATGGTTGAGAAGCTCAGGACTCAAAGCAGAAACAGAGGGATTTTTAATTGCAGCACAAGACTAAAGCCTCCCCACCAGAAATTACCAAAAACATGTGATGAAAAGAAATATTACAAGTAACTGCAGAATATGTGGAGATGGACAAGAAACAATAAATCATATTATCTCTAGCTGCCCAGTCCTGGCGAAAAAGGAATATATTCACAGACATGACAGAGTTGGAACCTACATACATTGGAAGCTATGCCAACATTATGGAATAACAACAGAAAAAAGATGGTATAGGCACACACCAGAAAAGGTCACAGAAAACGAGAAAGCAACCATACTCTGGGATATGCCGATACACACAGATAGAGAAATTAAGGCCAACAGACCAGATATAGTTGTCAGAGACCATGAAGGAAAAAAATGCTTTCTAGTTGATG
>NW_021835954.1:210000-225000 GCF_006345805.1 Octopus sinensis | reverse complement strand
AAATGACGTCGCGGATCGCTATACCAGATCGATAAAATGCCGTAGCGGTTCCCCAAACGAAATCGATAAAATGACGTAGCGATTCGCCAAAGGAAATCGATGAAATGACAATGTTTTGACATTAGATCGATAAAATGACGTAGCGTTCCGCCAAACGAGATCGATGAAATGACGTTTTGGTTCGCAAAATGAGATCGATAAACTGACGTAGCGGTTCACCAAACGAGATCGATAAAATGACTTAAGGGTTCGCCAAATGAGATCGATAAAATGACTTCGCGGTTCTACAAACGAGATCGATAAAATGACGTAGCGGTTCAACAATCGAGATCGGTAAATTGACTTGGTTGTTCGCCAAACGAGATCGATGAATTGATGTAGCTGTTTGTCAAACGAGATCGAAAAATGACTTAGCAATTCGTTAAACGAGATCGATAAAATGACGTAGCGTTTCGCGATACGAGATATATAAAATGACGTAGCGTTTCGCTAAACGAGATACATAAAACGACCTAGTTGTTCGCCAAAGGCTGAAAACTTCCTGGGAAGTTCCGAGGACTTTCTAACTTCCTTGAAAATTGGTCGAAAACTTCGTGAAAAATTCCGAGGATTTCATGGAAAGTTCCGGGGAAATTTGGTCAGAAACTTCCTTGAATGTCCCTAGAATTTCATGAAAAGTTCCAAGGTTGCCCCGACTTCTTGAAAAATTGGTCGGAAACTTCCTGGAAAGGTCCGAGGATTCCATGGAAAGTTCTGGGGATTCTCTCGACTTCATGGAAATTTGGTCTGAATCTTCCTGCAAAGCACCGAGGATTTCTTGGAAAGTTTCGGGGAATCCGCAATTTACATAGAAAATTGGTCAGATACTTCTGGAAAGTTCCGAGGATTTCTTGGAAAGATCCTAGGATTCCCAACTTCCTGGAAAATTGATCGGAAAGTTCCTTGAAAGTTCCGAGGATTTCATGGTCAATTCCGGGGATTCCCACAACTTCCTGGAAATTTGATCGGAAACTTTCTTGCATGTTCGGAGGATTTCATGGTAAGTTCCGAGAATTCACCCAACTACCTGGTAAATTGGTTGGAAACTTCCCGGAAAATTCCGAGGATTTCATGGGAAGTTCCGGGGATTCCCCAACTTCCTGGCGAATTTGTTGGAAACTTCCCGAAAAATCCCTAGGATTTCATGGAATGCTCCGGGATTCCCTAACATCCTGGAAAATTCCTGGAAAGTTCCAAGGATTTCATTGAAAGTTCCGGTTATATCTTCTTGAAAATTTCCGAGGATTTCATGGAAATTTCCGGGGATTCTCCAAGTTCCTGGAAAATTGATCGGAAACTTTCTGGATAGTTCCGAGGACTGCATGGAACCTTCCAGGGATATCCCAACTTCCTCGAAAATTGGCCGGAATCTTCCTGGAATATTCCGAGGATTTCATGTAAAGTTCCGGGGAACCCCCAACCTCCTGGAAAATTGGTCAGAAATTTCTGGAAAGATCCGATAATCTAGGAGAAAGTTCCAGGGATTCCCACTGACTCCTGTAAATTCGACCAGAAACTTCCTGGAACGTTCCGGTGATTCCCTAATCTCCTGGAAATTTTGTGGGAAACTTCATGAAAATTTCCGAGTGTTTCATGGAAAGTTCCGCGGATTCTCCAAGTTCCTGGAAGATTATTCGGAAGCTTCCTGGATAGTTCATAGTGTTCCACTAAACATTCCAGTAATCTTTCAATATCCTCGAAAATTGGTCGGAATCTTCCTGGAAAATTCCGAGGCTTTCATCGAAATTTCCGGGATTCCCCCAACCTGGAAAATTGGTCGGAAGTTTTCTGGAAAGTTCCGAGCATTTAACAGAAAGTTCTGGGGATTCCCGTGACTCCTGCAAATTTGGTCGGAAACCTGGAAAGTTTTCTCGGATCATGATTCTAGCGGTCCGTTCCCTAACTGTTTGAGTTGTCACCAGTCGACTCACTCATTTGTTACCAAGTGACTACTGGTTTTTTTTCTAAGGGGTTCTTGCTTTTATAACTATCCAGAAGGATAGACATATCGTTGAGAACAATGGGCTTCGTTGGTGGTACTGTGATATCTCTATTCTAGCTTTTGGTGAAGTAGAAGAGGTTATAAGGGTCAAGTGGTGAAGACATTATTTCGGTCAAGCTAAGGCAATCTGGCAAATGTAAAACTGCTGTCACAGAAAAACTGTTGCTTTATTGTGAAAAAAGTTCTGCTGAACTGTTAATTTAAATTTGGCTATGGTGGATCGAATCCACTTCATGCCTGCAAGATCCAACAAATGTACAAATTGAAATACAAAAGAATGAAATAATAAATGGATTTATGATTAAAAGTTTGGTAATTGCCTTTATTTCTACCACGCGACTCTTATTGCAAACATATTTAACTAACCCATACTATACCCACACGCAAATACATTCATATATATATATATATATATATATAGAAATATTAAAATTACTAAGTCTCTCTAAAGGAGATTACGGCAGCGTTACTGGATATTAATAGTTATCACCATACTAATATGGTAGTCTATAAATATAAGACTAAAGCTGTCGCTGATTAGCTCCAAGAGGCCATCGCCTCTAGCTAGCTATTTGACACACGAACCTGCGTCCATTACAAACCTTCGAACAGAGGAGGTCAGCCGCTTCACCTTACTAGTCAGATATCTGCAGACATGTTTCAGGGTTGTTGCCCTTTATCAATGCAGCGTAGTCAGACCCGCAGGTGTCGCTACTGACCGTTTGTTCGAAGATTTTATTTACCTAGTTACAGTGGAATATATATATATATATATGTATGTATGTATGTATGTGTGTGTGTGTGTGTGTGTGTGTGTGTGCGTCTCGAGTTGTAGCTGTGGAGTACTCAGCCATTTGTAAGTTAATTTTATTCTCGTGTGATAATGAAAAGTGAAACTGACAGCCAACATTTGTTGTGTCTATGTACCCGGGTCTCTACTTCTCTTGAGATGTAATAAACATTTGAAAATACAAAACGAACGCTGCCACCACTCACTCTCTCTTTCATTCTCTCTCACTCTCTTCCTTTCTTTTTTACTTCCTCTCTGAAACATTTAAAAGCACAATACGAACGCCATCACCACTGATGTCTCTTTCACACTCTCTTTTTCTCTCTTACTCTCTTTTTCTCTCGCTTTGCCACTTCAAAGAAATGTGACGCTGACAACAGGTACGTACAAAAAAAGTTAGCGTATTAATATTATTGATTGTATAAACACAAAAATATAATGTGAACGTTGCACTATGTTGCAATTTGAGTCACGCACGTGCACACAGACACACATGTTTATATGCGCGCATGTATGTATGCATATAAAAATAAATAGGTATATATATATATATATCAGTAAAGATACATACATACATGGTGGCTGCGCCCTCGTTATCGAGTATGGCCATTGCACGAAGCTTAATCAATGTTGTTATCGTGCAATGCCTGTGCAAGAAGATTTTTTTTAAAAGTGAGGAAAGGCTGTGCATTGGCGCAATCCCACTCAACAAGATAAGGGAAACCTATTGTTAAAAGCCAGTGTCCAAGCAAAAAAAGAAGAAACCATATATACATATATATATATATATATATATATATATATATATATAATACGAGAATTTTAATAGATATAAAGCTTCAGTATATAGTACAACTGTTGTTTCGCCCGTATATTAGCTAAAGATTAATAAATTTGATATCCGAGAAAAATTTCAGATATTTGTCTTAAAGTATTCAGAAAAGCAAATTCAGAATTCAGATGTAAGACATGAGGTATTATTCCATTCGAGGATCCACATATTTATATTAAGAGTCTGATGATAAGCATATAGAAATATAAACCTGAAATATATAAAATATATAAAGGCAAATTCAAAGAGGCAATTGAGAGTATTATTCCATACCTACAGCTGTGTGAGAAAAGTTTTAACGGGTTTCTCCAGGTAAAATCCAGTAACACGCGTAACATGGTGAATATTCGAGGCAGCCGAAGTAATGAGGATTACTAGGCTTAAATAAGAAATTAAAACGATTGACTAGAGAACGTTTATTTTATCATGCAAATAACAGATTATGGGAATATTCCATTATGTTAAATATAACCAAGGAATACTTATATACACTTAAATAAATCTAAGACCGATGATAAAGTTTCTATTTCTTATAAAGTAATAATTAATATAAACGTTTCAAATTTACCGGCAAAATTAGTCTAAAACCGTATCATTATAATTTTATTTAAAGCTTAAGATTGTAGCAAAAATTAGCAACAAGAACGAAATACATATTAGTACTTTGTGTTGTAGACTTCATTCTTAATAACTAGTGAACAACGCATCGGCATGGAATTCGCTAAGTGATTAAAACATTTTATGGGAATGTTTTGCCATATTTTATTGATATAAACGAATAATTGTTTTAGATTAGATGGTTTTTTTTAGCATAATTCCACAAGTTCTCGATCGGATTTAGGTTCGGGCTCTGGGGAGGCCATTCGATTACATCAATATTATGGTGATCAAACAATTCCATAACCTTTCTGGATTTGTGTACAGGACTATTGTCCCACTAATAATTAGCCCCCGGAGACATTTGGTGAGTCAAATATGGCACATTATCCTTTATTAGATTCATAAAACCTACACTATTTAGCTTTCCATCAACTTTAACTAGAGGGCCAACACCATAGCTACTAAATGCCGCCTACACCTTCACCCCACCCCCGCTTGCGTCGTCTTTTTCACGCATTTCGGATGGAATTCCTCGGTTGGGCGACGTCTGACGTATATTTTACTATAAGTTCCAATAGTATTTAAAATTGGACATTCCAAGTATAGAGTTTGTACGCAGAGCTATTGAATCGAGGGTTTTATTTAAAGTGATCTAAAAGTAGGGAATGTATTTGTAAGGTCAAATCGAAAACAGGAAGTGAGCAATAAAGAAAAGAAAAACAAAAAAAAAGTAGAGAGATAATAAAGAGATGAAGGGAGGGTAAGTGTACTATTTAGTGGTCAGTCAAGATAAATTGATAGTAGGAATGTGGAGGTGAGGGTGATAGAGAAAGAAAGCTTTGAGAGTGTAAAAAGATGATAAGTAAAGAGTAAAGGAGTGTCAGACAGAAGGAATGGGGGGTGATAGAGAGAGAAAGAGAGTGGTATAATAGTGTAAAAAGTAAAGGAGTGTCAGGTATGTAGTGATAGATCCTAAGTGATGGGGCAGAGAGACGGGGTAGGGGTAATTTCCATATCTAATCATTATATTTTGCAGTAGGGTTATAATGAGAGAAGAAGATGCATGATGACCACCAAAAATGGCTGTGCAAAAATTTTCGGCCACCTCACATAAACCAATAAAGATACAATGTTTTAAAACAGAAAAATGCCTATAATGAAATTTTTTTACATAATGATCATTTCAAGAAGTTACTGTACATTGTTAATATTACGTGTTGCTTCCCTTAGTTTGAATAATTGCTTCAATGCGCCTGGGAAGAGATGTGTAGAAACCTTCTCCATCTTCACTCTTCAAGATTGCATGGAATCTTCTGACGAACCCTTCTCTTTAGTTCTGTCTACATTTGCTCGATAATATGTAAGTTAGAGCTCTGAGTTGGCCAATCTTTCAATATGGTAATACCTTCATTAGACAGACTCTGTTATGTTGCACGTGATCTGTGACATGAATCTCTGTCATGCTGAAAAAATCTCACCTTCATCTTAGTCTGGAATCAAATTCTAGAGTTTCCTATCTCTTCCTCTTATGTGTCAGCTACGACCAAGGAGCAACGGCCGCTCTTTTATGTCAGCCGGGCCATCGTGCTACACACTCTTTTGCATCAGCCATGACCAAGAGCAGCACTTTCCTCGGCTGCAAGAAAAACGATGCCACCTCTATCCTTTCTTCCTTTCTAGTCAGCACCGTGCATTCCTTACTCTTTCATTCTCTACTGACAGACAACCATTTTGTACACTATTAACTACTAACCAGCGAGCCATCCTTGTTGTCACTATCACCAGAATCGCAACTGTCTCTTTAACTACCTGTCGGGCAAACAAATAAACATATGTGAATAATAATTCTTCCTTCCTGGTGTTTATTCTTCGATGTTTACTGGTATCCCAACGCGAGAACCTTGAAGCGTTACATCTATACTCTGCATTTGGTAGACGGCTAAGTACTTTTTGGTTATCTCATCCCCATTAAAATATTGCCATTAAAATATTAGGTTATCTCCCTGTGGTGTTATGGGCTGTGATGGAGCTATGTGGTGTTGGTGGAGGGGATTGCAGATGAGGTGGACGGAAGTAAGGATTGCAGGGACCGGTGACACAGGCAGAGGGCATACGTGGGCAGGAAGCACGTGGGGTCAGTTCGAGTAGAGACGGCAGTGAGACAAGACGTGTTTAATTCGTGAGAGTGACCGCTGATTTCGCCGAGGTCAACAGGTGAGGCCTTTTTGCATTTCTTTCTCCTGTTTACTTCTTTTTATCTTGTCCTTTTCCTCCATCACACTACACTCCCCACTAAAAGTTGAGTTGGCGACGAGAGACTGGATTAAAAGGGTCAGATCCTTTTGATTCAATACTTCAACATATTGTTGACGTTTGCCCCCCTCAATAGGAAGGGTATGATTTGTTATAAAAATGTTATTAGATTCAATAAGATGGTTAATCTTAGTTTTCCTTTATATTTTTTCCGTTTTCATGTTTATTAATTTTTAAAATTTTTTCTTTGTTTTATTGAGGGTTAAATATTTTTTTTAGTTAGGGGTGATAACCAAAAGTACCGATACTTTTCATAAAACGGCGGAGATAACCCAATTTTTTAATGGGGGTGAGATAACCAAAAAGTACCGAAGGTTACAATATATCAACCCAAAGCATGACATTAGCCGCTACAGTTGGTGACCCCGACGTGTTCAAGAATAACAGCGTTCATATCATGCTCGTCACATCGAAGACAAGAATAACAACTTCCACTGTACACTCTTTCCGTTTCGACTTGTCACACACAACTCGAAGGAAAAGAACTCGCCAACACAATGCAACCCGAGGCACAGATCCACCAAAGAAACCGCTCACACAAGTAAATGTGGAAGCACTCCGTCGGTTACGACGACGAGGGTTCCGGTTGATCCGAATCAACGGAACAGCCTGCTCGTGAAATTAACGTGTAAGTGGCTGAGCACTCCACAGACACGTGTACCCTTAACGTAGTTCTCGGGGATATTCAGCGTGACACAGAGAGTGACAAGGCCGGCCCTTTGAAATACAGGTACAACAGAAACAGGAAGTAATAGTGAGAGAAAGTTGTGGTGAAAGAGTACAGCAGGGATCACCACCATCCCCTGCCGGAGCCTCGTGGAGCTTTAGGTGTTTTCGCTCAATAAACACTCACAACGCCCGGTCTGGGAATCGAAACCGCGATCCTACGACCGCGAGTCCGCTGCCCTAACCATTGCGCCTCCACTCACAAGTAAATACAGCCTTTCGAACAAGAACTAACCGGATAACTCTATGGAAGCCCACACGCGCAACGTTTTCGACAGCCATTGACTTGAACTTTTCTTTGCATTCACCTATTTTTGCATTTCAGGACCAGGACACTTTCTAGCCGAGTTTGTCATTTTTGCTTATTTCATATTGTTTTATTTACACTTCATTTGTTTAGACGTAGCATTCAATTCCGCGACGACTCGTTTCAATAAAACAACTGAATTCATATGCATATATTTTCGAATGTTTTATATCTCTATATATAAATAAACGGCAAAATGTCTGTGTGTGTGTGTGTGTGGTGTGTGTGTGTGTGTGTGTGTGTCCTTTATACAAATCTACAATTTTTCAGTTAGAGGGCTCGCACTTTCTATGGTCATTCAAAACCGTCCAAGGGTGGTCGTGCACATCTTTACATTTCCCCAGTCACTCCGCAAAGCCATTAAAAAATCAATAGAAATGACTTTTTTGTGAATTTTCTATCCAAAACCCAATCAAAATGCCCGAAACTTGATACGCCAATTGAATGCCAGCTAGATGTATGTGATTGGTCGGAGATTTGGACAGTACCCGTGTGTATGTGTGCACGCCCGCAGCTGTATATGCATGCACTAGCACTATGACCCAGCGTTGCCGGGTCATAGTGCTATTTTTAAAAAAATATATTTTCTCGTTGGTCATTGGCATTGCACATTCCATGCACACACATTGTTCACCTGTTTTTATTGCATGGCTTCTGCTACAGGTTCTCCTTTTGAATGTCTGTAATTTCTTTCTTCGCACGCACCCAGTTCTACACATGCAGCACCACAATATTATGCCTTTGGAGTTGTTCTCATCATGTCTGTGCCCACTCAGCTCTTTTTCCCCCACTCTGTGTACATCGGATGTCAACTCATGCTCTTTGTGCTCTTGTCAGACACAACTTGCCTCTGTTCGACTCCAGCTTGGTCACGAAGTTAATAAAGAAAATTGTCTGTCCGACGCAACGCACCACCATGCCACACTGTCGTCGTTCTGGCTAATCTCAGCAAATGCCCACCACAACAACACCAGGCACAATTCACTTCTGCACTCCTTTCAAGGCATTTTCACACAAAATTCAATCCCGCAAGAAAACTTTTGCTGATATCATGGATAGAGAATGCACACACGCACTCACTCACCTCAGCTTATTTCACAGTTGCAGGATTTTCTCTCGCACTCATGTATACGCCATTGCATGCTCACTCACTGTGACTCAGTCACGCAACAACTGGTACATTCTGCATCATGTGCACGCTCGTTCACTCTGCCTCAGTTGCGCACCGACCGGCATATTCTGCATTCTGCACAAGCAAAGCGACACCGCTATTCGGACTTACACGGATAGATACCTATTTCTTTACTACCCACAAGGGGCTAAACACAGAGAGAACAAACAAGGACAGACAAACGGATTAAGTCGATTTTATCGACCCCAGTGCGTAACTGGTACTTATTTAATCGACCCCGAAAGGATGAAAGGCAAAGTCGACCTCGGCGGAATTTGAACTCAGAACATAGCGGCAGACGAAATACCGCTAAGCATTTCGTCCAGCACGCTAACGATTCTGCCAGCTCGCCGCCTTCAACACGAATAGATACCCGTCCCGTATATCTTCTCAAGATTCTCTCTCCTGATATGCACCGTTTTTCTCAGCCTTGCATCACATTTACTAACAACAAAATAGTTTTCACAAGTGAATGTTATTTTCACCTTGTCCTAAATTGCACCCCCCACCCTAGATCGTTCGTTTCTTTGTTTAGAAACTCTCTAGAAGGCGAGCAGTGTAGGCATCTAGCTTGACCCTGCCTGAGATTTGAAACCAAATCCACTCGCTTGCTGCTTGTCAAAACGAGCGGGAAATCCTCTCCACACAAGATGATTGATGGGGAAACACTCGATCCCCTAGGACCTGTGCTGGTCAAAAGAAAGGTTAGTCCTTTGTTTAAGGTTTGACCGACATTACTGACCATAGTCTATCTCTTCCTCCTTTGTGTCAGCTATGGCCAAAGAGCAACGGCCGCTCTTTTATGTCAACCAGGCCAACGAGCTGCACGCTCTTTTGCGTCAAAGATGTCCATTGTCATTTGCAGGGCCGCGGTGAAGAAAAAAATGAATAAAAATCCCCTTCAAAACGGAGGAAATCCAACTTGCGTGGGCGTCCTGTTCCGAAACTCTGCCAAAGAAGAAAGCTAACATGACGCTTTCGCCACCTTTTCGAACCTCACATCCCGGAGGCCCCTTTTCCTCAGTTGAAAAGTGCTGCTATGATGTATCCTGGACATGGATGTAGTTATGATTAAGGACTTAGAAAAAGCGGCAATGGCAGAGATTTCTTTAAAGTTGCGAACAGAAACCAACTGCAAGTCTATAAAATCTGTGAAGACGCAATATTAAGAAAAATTATGATTCTTTATTCTACAAGTTCTGGTTAAATTACGGTTTTGGTCTGTCGGGTTAAATGAAATGTTCGTGCTGATTTTTCGACAATTTGAAGCATTTAAAGCTTGTCGAACATTAGGGTTAAGAAATCAGGATTATGCGTTGTGAAAACTCGATTTCACTTTCTCATTAATAAGAAGGTGTGATGGAGCAAACAATTTACCTAATAATTCAGTGTATGTTGGTTGGGGAAGGAGAGAAGAGACAACTGTGCAGATGCATTGCTTTTTGTGGGGTGGTGTCCTTATTATAAAAGCTGGGGGACGGGTGATTAAAACTGAAATTTGGAAAAAAATATTTTTCCATGTGTTTCGCTGGTATTTCTAGCAGGTTGAGTGACCATACCGATGTCTCCCTAATTTCGTCTGCTGGTCCAACAGACATTCAAGCAAGACTTCCGCCCATCCCCACACAAACCACCCTTAAATAAAATTTTTTTCGACACAACCCACCCCACTTTTCGGCCACGGGGAATACGAATCTGCAAAAAAATTGGCAAAAATCGGCATTTTAAAATTACCACCCCACCCCCATCTCCCCATTTCCTTCATTTTTTTTACTTTTTTCAGAATTTTTTTTTTCTTCAAAATATGCTGAAAAATACGGAGATTCTGATTCTGATTTAGGGTTAGGGTTTGGGTTTTAGGGTTAGGGTTAGGGTTAGGGTTAGAGTTGGGGAAAAGTCAAAATTGAAGAATTTGGAGGGGGAAGAGGGGGAAAATTTAACAATGCCGATTTTTGGCAATTTTCCGGAACCTCCGTATCCGAAAACGGAGATTTTGGTAAAACATAATAATAATAATAATAATAATAATATAATAATAATAATAATAATAATAATAATAATAATAATAAAAGAAATTTAGGAGAAAATGGGGGGACGGGACGGGCGGAAGTCTTTCTGACATTCATGCTTGTGCGGAGATTATTGTTAATCTGACAGCTGAGAACAGGCTGATTTTTTAAAAATTGAAATTTTGGAAAAAGATTGTTTTTCAGAGATGCTGCTATTTCTAGCATGTCGAGCGACTATACTGCGGCCTCCCTCATTGTGTCTGCTTGTTAGACAAGCATCCACACATACAGAAATGAACGTATTGTCAGACGCCGATCACTGCTGGCCTAAGACCTCTCCTTCCAAATTTTGAAGAGGTCTTAAGCTAGCAGTGTTTGGGCTCTGAAGATACGTCGTAAGGCGAAACCCCTTACGAGCGAGAAACCCAGGGTAACCCCATAAACCGGCCCCCTTCATAATATTAACTGCTCCACATCTTAGAGTGTGTTTCTCCCCCGGATTTATGCACTTCTACTAACGATATATATACATATATATCATATAAAATCCGTTCTGTCTGTCTGTCTGTGTGTCTTCTAGGATCTCGGGCATCCTCCATCTGATTGCGCTCAAATTTGATATGTAGATACCGATGGTATCAGGACGTGTATAAGTCTTGAAAAAATTACAAAAATCGATTCCAGGTGAGAATACGATCGATAAAGCCGTGGGAACGTGCATTGTACGCGCAAGTACATCAGCTGTTGTGATCGTGTGCGAGAAAGATGCACGTGCAGTTTGCGTAAAAAAATCCGGGTGTCTTGAAATAATGCCACAAAATGCAGTATATTTAAGAGACCAAAAAAGTAAGATGCAAAAGAGATATTTTCTTCAAACTTGGCATGAAGGAAGGAAGGACTATTTGGTTTCTCAAGAATTTTTTTTTTGCCTTAACTTCGTTTAGCAAAACCAAAAGTTTTATCGAAATAAAGGCACGCTTAATTATTTTTTAATGAAAAGAAAACACTGATTGCTTTTTATTCAGCAGATATGATTCAGCACCGTCCATTGGTCGGGGGCGTTTTGCTCGTATATATATATATATATATATATATATATATATATATATATATATATATATATATATATATGTATAAATGAAAGAATGGAGTTGAACGACAAATTAACAAAATTCCTTTATTTTATTTTCGACATATGTTTCGAAGGCTGCATATTCCTAATTTCGAAGGAATAAAGGGTGCATTATGCCGCCTTCTCATCAGGAAAAGTAAGGAACTTATGTCAGCATCAAGATGCACAAAAATTTTTTAGATGCCTGCCCACACGGAGCCCATAGCGATAGCACGTGATCTCTGCCCTAGGCATGTAGCTTCAACCGTGTTTTTCTGACGTGAATTTGCTACCCAGGTATCGGTTAACCGAATTATCCATAATAAGATAATTCATTCAACTACTCAATTATATATATATATATATATATATATGTCTGTATATGTATCAAATGAAATAAAAAACAGAATACAAAGGATGTCGCGGTACACATGTTTCGAGCTTTATAAAACAACTTATTCTTACATCAATGTATAATCGACATAACAGATAGTTTAAAGCCCTCTTCAGCCGCATGCAGTTGCTACACCAAAGACTTGTATCACATTATGAAAGGTCTGAGAAAGAACATTTGGTATTATTTATAATGGTAGGTAAACTGAGTATCACTGAGAAAGTATGTTTGTATATGTATATGTATGTGTATGTATATGTGCATGTGTATGTGTGTGTATGTATGTATATATGTATATGTGTGAGTATGTGTGTGTATATATACATATGTATATATATATGTATATATATATATATATATATATAATATATTTATATATTTATATAATATATATATATATATATATACTTTGATACTTTGATAGGTTTCGGCCATTATTGGCCCAGGCCATGTCTAACTTAATAGCACCACCTGGTGAAGTCTTTCAAGTCAGAATTTGGGCACTATGGCCCACTCAAGTAGAGAGTTATTGTTTACAGAGACATATCCGGGTGTAGGGGGTTTATCCGGGATTTCTTGAAGGAATCTGTCCAAAGACTTCTTGAACCCTATAGGGTCAGTTTCTGTTTTAATGTGTTTTGGTGTAATGTTAAAGAGAGCGGGGCCAATTGAGGTGAAATAATTGTGCCGTATTGTTGTTATGAGATGAGAGTGCGATTTTTGTTTTGGGCGGATGGCACGGGGCCCAAGCCTTGGATGTACCTTAAAGGTGATGCCAACATCATTTGGGCAATGCTGATGGAATATTTTCCACATCATGCAGATGATGTAGCGCTCACGACGACGTTGGAGAGAATAGAGTTTTAGCTTTTCTAGTCGACCCCAATAGTCGAGGCCTGTCATGCCATCTATCTTTTTTGTGATTGCCCTTTGAGGTGCTTCAACTTTTATGATACCTTGTATTGTGTGGGGAGACCACAGTGGACAACAGTATTCAAGGTGGGGTCGGGCAAAAGTGGAGAGAGAAGGATAATGGTGTGGATATCTCTCGACTGGAAAGTTCTGAGAATCCAGGAACACATTCTGCGGGCCATGTCAACTTTGGTGTTTATATGAGTGGCCCAGCTTATGTTGTTGTCCACAATTACTCCCAAGTCTCTGATGTTGTTGGACGCCGCGAGAGTTTCACCTGAAGGAAGGGAGTATGGGAGTTTCAGGGCATCCTCTTTTCCAAAGTGGATTAACTCAAATTTATCCTCGTTCAGCAGCATATTGTTTTTTTCTGCCCATTGGATAACAGCCAGTAGATCTGACTGAAGGCATGTCCGGTCACTCGCCTCATTTATGACCTTCTGTAGCTTGGAGTCATCTGCAAAGATTTTTATGTTGCTGTGCTTGATGATGTCATTAATGTCATTAATGTAAATGATGAAAAGAAGTGGGCCCAGCACAGTGCCTTGCGGAACGCCACTACTGACTTTGGCTGGGCTTGATTTTACCCCTTCAACTACAACATGTTGAGATCTGTCTGTCAGGAAACACTTAATCCATTTCAGTAACTTTCCAGAAACACCAATGTTGGATAGTTTTTTCAATAGGATCTTGTGATCGACCCTGTCGAAGGCCTTACTGAAATCAAGGTAGATGACATCGGTGTTGGAGCCCTCTCCCAAAGCTCTCAAAATGTCCTCAAAGTGATGCAGGAGCTGCGTTAGGCAGTCCCTTCCATTACGGAACCCATGTTGGTTGGAGATCAGCCGTCTGTTGCTTTCCAGAAATTGGGTTATTCGAGATCTCACCACCCTCTCAAATACCTTGATGATATGAGAGGTGAGTGAGATCGGACGGTAATTCACTGCAAGGGACTTGTTTCCCTTTTTGAAAACTGGGATAACAGACTGGGACAGAAGGTTTTTTGGAATATAGCCAGCATCCAGTGAGTTTCTCCACAGATTAGCAAGGGGAGATGCAAGTTGGTGTCGACACACCTATATATATATTATATATATATATACATATATATATACATATGTATATATACACACACATATATATATATATATATATATATATATATAATATATAATATATATATATATATGGGTGGGTGTGCATGTATATGTATGTGGATGTATATATGCATATATGTATGTATGTATGTGTGCATATAAATATATGGATGTGTATATACGTATGTATGTCTGTATGTATGTATGTGTACGCAGGTGTGTGTATGCGTGAACATGTACAGACGCATACACATAAATATATCTGTGTGTGTGTGTGTGTGTGTGTGTGTATGTGTAGATATATGTATGTATATATATGCATATATATATATATAATATAAGCATATATATTTATATATATGTTGATTGAGGTTGACATGGTGTGTGTAATGATACCTACATCCGTACATATCATTAGTTGCATGAAACAGGTTTATATATGTGATAGTGGGTAAGTATGTAGACACACACGTACACACATACAAGATATGCTTAAAGCATGTAACATGGGACTGCCATAAACTGACCACTCGCTACAACTAAATCCATATTTCACTCCTCTTCCCCCAATAATTAAAAGTAATTTACGACGCTCACCACAGCATCAGAACTTTAACCCATTATCTCTCTAATCTTAATCCTTTTGTCTTTACGATCACTTTGTATACTTTTGTATCTTTTTATCTTTATTTCATTT